>NW_018022348.1:12417-13696 GCF_002006095.1 Pseudomyrmex gracilis
CGTGTCGAATCGTACGGTGTCGAATAATCTGGTGTCGAATCGTACGGTGTCGAATAATTTGGTGTCGAATCGTACGGTGTCAAATAATTTGGTGTCGAATAAATCAGTGTCCAATAATTTTGTGTCCAATAATTTGGTGTCAAATCGATCGGTGTCGAATCGTACTGTGGTCAAACGGAACACGCCCTCCCAGAAGCGCTGAAATAAACAACGCTTCTCTCTCTCTCTTTCTCTCTCTCTTTCTCTCTCTCTTTCTCTCTCTGGTGCTGGTCCGTTTGAAGAGTTTTTCGTTGAAAACGGCCAAGAAGCAAGTATGAAGAAAGCTCCGACGACGACGGGGAGCAGCAGGGATAGGACAGGATCTACAGGGTCTATAGGTTTGCGGGATCGTTTACGGCACCGAGTAGTGGAAATAAGTTATCAGGAGTGAATGGATCGACTGGCATTGATATAAAAATAGATCATCTTATAAGAACTGTGAAAGAAATCAAAGATGAAACTACCTGTAAAAAAGAAATTAAAATGATAATTAAAGAGATAGTTCGAGAGGAATTGGGAAACGTTAAACACGAACTGAAAAATCTAAGAAAATCAATACAGGGAGTAATGCGCGAACCTAACCAGCGTCAGGAACGCAAAGAAGCTACAGTGAAGCAGTCAAAAAAATGAAGAGAAAAAATATTATAATGTAGCCAAAATTGGAACAAGAAAGTGAAACCACAAAAAAGTTAATAAAAGAAAAAGTGGATATTAAGAACATGGCAATGGGAATAACAAAATTAAGAAAAGGAAGCAAGGGAACTGTAATAATGGGATGTGAAACTGGAGAGGAAGTAAAAAAGTTGAAGGAGACAGTTNAAGCTAAACTAGGAGAAAATTATAAAGTAGTGGAATCACCACAATCAAAGCCGAAATTAAAAATTATTAATGTAGGATGGAAGAGATAAATTTAAGTGATGATGAACTTATATCTACGATAAAAAGGCAGAATAAAATGGATACAATGAATATGCAAATAGTGAAGAAAATAATGAAAGGAAAGAAAAATAATGACAACCAGTCAAAAAAACGAGAAAGTGAAGAGGGATCAATAATATTAGAAACAGATGATGAAACACACGAGTTGATTCTGAAGAAAAGTAAGCTAAATATAGGATGGAAGAAATGTCCTTTGTATTTAATCATGTTAGTGTTAAAAGATGTTTTAAATGCTGGGGTTATTATCACATAGCTAAAAACTGTGTGAGAGACGAGACATGTCACAAATGTGCAGGAAATC
>NW_018022348.1:14776-23886 GCF_002006095.1 Pseudomyrmex gracilis
AAAGCATACAAGAAAGCGATTTATGAAAATAGTGAGCAAAATTGGTTGCAGTTTAAAACTGAAAGGAATACAGTTGTAAAATTAATTAGAGATAAAAAAAGAGAGTATTATGAAAATATGATAGATCTCAACAAGGAAAGCTCTACGAATATGTGGAAAACCTTGAAAGAAATAATTAAAAGTGAGCCAGTAGGAACAAAGATAGTAGAAAGTATAGATTTTGAAATCTTAGATAATATTGATGAGCCGAATGTAGCCGATAAGTTTAATTTATACTATGTAAAGAGTATTAATAATATAGTGCAATCTATAAATGTAGATAGGTTCAACGGTACAAATAAAAAAAGTATTTTTGTTATCGAGAACAAAGGAAGTATGGAAAATTTTGAGATGATAGGAGTAGACAAGTTAGAAAAAATTGTTATGAGCTTACCAAAAAAGAAAGGTACGGATGAGGGCATAACTAGTGATGTATTAAAAGCAGCTTTCTGCGTAATAAAAAAAGAATTTGCAAATGTAATAAATAGTTCTTTGAGAGTTAGTTGCTGTCCGGAAGGATGGAAAACTTCGACGATAGTGCCGATACCAAAAATAGAAAAAGCGAGAAAAGCGAGTGAATACAGACCTATTAATATATTACCAGTATTTGAGAAAGTGTTAGAATTAATAGTAAAAGAACAACTTGAAATGTATCTAGAAAGTAATGCTATTATTACAGAGCTTAAGTCGGGGTTCAGAAAACAGTATTCGTGCGAAACAGCGATTCAAACTGTCATTGACGAATGGAAACTAGTAGTAAGTGAGGGTCAAATGGTGGGAGTAATTTTCATGGACCTTAAAAGAGCGTTTAAGACAATAGACAGAGAAAGATTATTAGGGAAATTGTATCAATATGGAATTAGAGGAGTGGTTTTAGAGTGGCTTAAATCGTATCTAAGCAATAAGAAACAGCAAGTGCGATTTAATCATAAGTGGTCTAGATTGCTAACAACAGAATATGGAGTACCACAAGGATCAGTATTGGGACCTTTGTTATTTATAGTATATATAAATGATATAATCAAAGACGACATCTCAAAAGAGTTCGTGGCAGAATTCGGTGGCGGGAGTGGCGTTAGGGTAGTATCCCTGCGTCGTTCCCAGCCCGTGGGTGGAATCACATTGGTTTGCTGCCCAGCTGAGGCGGCGGCCAAGGCGATTAAAGTAAGCAAATTGCCGGTGGGCTGGGTAGTGGCGAGGGTGCGTGCACTCCGCCCCCGCCCCCTGCAGTGCTACAGGTGTTTCTAGTCTGGGCACTGCAGGGCTCTGTGCTCCAGCCATGTCGACCGCAGTGATCTTTGTTATCGCTGTGGTCGGCCGGGGCACAGAGCGGCCGGCTGTACAGAGCATAAGGGATGTCCCCTCTGTGAGGAGTTAGGCCGGGAGTCCTCCCACCGAATGGGTGGAGCCTGGTGCTCGGCCATCGGCCAGGGGGCTTCCGTGCCCGTTAGTAAACGCTGACGAGGGTAGGGAGGATGCGGTTCTCCCTGGCTCCGATATAAGGATCCGGGGAGCCTCCGTATATCTGGTGCGTTAAGCACGAGATATAGTAGGTGGTGCCTGGTTCTCTTTTAAGAGACCAAGCAATGTTAAGAGGAAGCTCGGTCCCCGTTGTTTTGAGCCCTAGTTGGGCTCAACTCAGCGGTGGCTAAACGCGGTGTGGGGGGAGAACCTCCCTCTTGTTTAGCGTTTCGAGACAATAGGGAGGTCAATACTATTATCATGGAGTCAAGTCCGCTTTGGCGTTTGACTTGAGGCCGAGAGAGGTTTCCCTCTTATTGCACTCGGCCTGCAGACGGCGGGGGAGAGGCTGTGTCCCCCGTCCTTCCGATCGTGAAGGAGCAAAGCTCCTCCATTTAAAGATAGGAGGGCAAAAGTGTTCATGCCTATCGGGCTGCCTCTGGGTTGTTCTAAAATGAGGTACCGGGGCAGCCCTAAAAGGGCAGAAGGTGGACGCCGCAGGAGTTTTAGTGGGTATTCTCCACCGGGGTGCGCTCTGGTGGGGTGAGTCCCACACTACCCTGGCCCACATTAATTTGGGTCAGAGTGTGCGTAAATGCATTTCCTCTGCGCAAAAAAAAGGATTAGATTAAGATTCTGGGAGTGGTGCACCACCTTGTCGTGGTTCCCAGGCTTGAGTACCGTGCTGATCTGATGGGCTATGCCGGCGGGAATTTCGGTTCCTGGCAGGGTCTCCCTTGCCGGACAGGTCCTCAGTGAGCGGTCAGACTAAGAGTGTACCTAAGGAAAGGAAAACCCTGATTCCAAACTCGGGCAGGACGGGCTCGTTACCCTTGGTCGGGAACCGCCATAGGTCAAGTTCAAGACCGAAATAAAACCGCTTCTTTTCCAAAATATGAAAATGAGCGAAAAGAAAGTAGTGGATTTACCGGACCAGGTCGACCGGACGGCCAGGTCCCGGCGCGGAGGGACTAGTGTCCCGGGTGCCCCCGCGTCGTCATCCGACGACGGGCGAGTAGAGCGGTGTACCGCACGCCTTTCTACCTATTTTGCGACTGCGAAGACGGACGCGGTGCGTCCGGTTCGCCCACGCGGGAGAGCTAACCCCCGCGTGGTACTCCGGAGGGTGGACTCGGCGGGGTCTATGACCTCCGTCGACTCCACGGAGCCTTTGGGTGTTCCCCTGCCGGATGGGGACAATATGGGGGTCTCCTTCGGGGATGAGGCCTTTACTTGCCCGTCCGATGAGGAAGAATTGGCAGCGTGGGCGGCTGCCCAGCTGTCGAAGCCCGAAGGGCGCGGTCGCCCTCCCACACACGGCTAGTGTATCGGCTTTGGGAGGGCCCATTGCGACGCGCTTCGCAATGCGCGTCTGGCGCAGAAACGACAGGCGGCGGAGGCTACGGGGGGACTCCCCAAGAAGCATACGGCGACCGGGTCGGAGTCCGGCCGCACTTCGGACGACGCGTCAACCCGCGGTCTCCGGCGGACGTGCCTCCGCGTTGGTGGGAGCGACGTTGAGCGCGAGTGCGAAACTCGCTCCACTATAGACCTCATCGACCTTATCTATAAGGCCGTCGGGGTCTGTGATGAGGTGGCGGGACGCGCCAAGAACCTGAAGGGCACGGATATGAAGGCCTTTCGGGAAGCGGGTCGGGACGGACGTAGGGTGGCGGATGCGCTCTATGTCCGCCTCAAAAGCAATTATGCGGCGATGAGGGCTCCAGTCCTCCCACAGATCTACAAGGAGAACGAGGAGCTTTGACTAGAGGTCAGACTACTCGGGGAAGAGGTGGCCGTTCTGCAGGCCAAGGTCCGCATGCCGCCTTCTCCCCCTCCTGTGGCGGGGCCGGTGGAGGTGCCTGATGATCTCCTCGAGAGGATTGGCGTCCTCATCGACGCCAAGCTCGCCGCATTTGTCCTCTCTGCCTTGGCGGGAAAACGGGTGAGTGCGGGCGATCCGCGCACGCGCAAGGCGGCGTGTGCGCGGTTGCGCTCGGTCTCCGGGCGGCGGACAAAGACAACGGCCAAGGCCGAAGTTTGTCCAAAGGCCGTCCCGGCGTCCCGAGTACTCGAAAAGATAGTAGACCCGGGTCTGTCGACCTCAAAGGCGGCGGACACGTGGTCCACAGTTATAGGCCGTAAGACCAAGAGGAAGGCGGCGGGTGCGACAGGGGCTCCGGCCCCTGTGACCCGACCCACTTCTGGGGCTCCTCCCCCGGGCGGACAACCCCAGAAAGCTGGGAAGGGGAAGCGGCGGGTCCAGCTCCGGGCTCCCACACTTGCCGCAGTTGTGGTGGGCCAGGATCCGAAAGGTTCCCGCCTCCATCAAATTGATGGAAGCGATTAAGAGGTGCCGGCTGGCGATACCTCTCAAACCCTTAGGGATTCGGGAAGTTTGCCTACGCCGGACCATGACCTGATGATCCAGGTACCCGGCCCAGACATGGCAGCCAAGGCCGACGCTTTGGCTGTCAAGATGGAGAGAGTCCTTGCAGGGACGGGAATAAAAATCCGTCGTCCCTCGCGTCCCGGGAATATCCGGGTGCGGGGCATTGACGGCACTGTCTCTCGCGAGGAAGTACTAGCGGCGCTCGCCTCGGCGGGCAAGTGTCCGAAGGGAGAGGTTTGCTTAGGCAAACTTCGGGCTCTTCGTTCCGGACTCAACACAGCCTGGGTCCAGTGCCCAATCTCGGCGGCCAAACGGCTAATCGCCGCCAAGACGGTGCGGATGGGGTGGGTGCTAGCGCAAGTGGAGGCGCTGAAAACCCGCCCCCTCCGGTGCTACAGGTGCCTGCGCGCGGGACATGTGGGGCAGTTCTGTCCTGCTTCTGAAAAAGACTGCTCGGAGGTTTGCTTCCGATGCGGTCTGACGGGGCACGTCCTGCGGCAGTGCACCGCACCTGAGCCGCGGTGCCCATTGTGCACCGACCTGGGCCACAAGGCCCGTTATGTGTTGGGGGGCCCATCGTGCCATCCCCCGCCCGCCCGGTTTGGCGGTCTTGCTACTACGTTTGCAGGGCCGTCACAGTTGGCACCCGGTGTCGCCGGGCGGGAGAAGCGGCGGTCGGCCGGAAAACTTCCTCCCCAAAAGGATGTCTCCGGTCCGGCCGAGGGGGGGATGGAAGCTGAACCCCTAGGGGCTGTGTCCGCCTCATCTTTTTTACTTTCTACTCCGTTGTTGACGAACGGGGCCTCGGCTCCCTCTGGTCCCGGGGGACTTTGTCCCCTTGGTACTAAAGAGCCGTCCCCGGCACCGGCGGTGTCCTCGCCGCCGGCGCCCAAAAAGGCGCCCGCTGCGTCACGAAAGGTCCAGGCGGGGCTGGCCCTTGCTGCCTCCTGGGGCATACAGGGCCGAAGAGGGCAAAGCCCGGTCTCAGTTGCTCCAAGCCCTAGTGCGGGCTTGGTTCAGCGACGCCCGGGCGTAGTTTGGGAGGTGGGCCTCCCTCGTGCTTGAGGGAGGCCAGTAGTGTTTGGAGTCAGGTTGTGACCGGGGTTAGCCTTATGTTCGATCGGATATTTACGGTAAAATTCTCCTACACGGTCGCCAGTTACTTTTTCCTCCAAGTAACAAGGTTTATTCTTTACTTTCGGTCCAGCGATGTCTCCACGGAACACCGGGATAACAAGATTTACAGGCGGCAGGATGTATTTACGACACTGAACCAGGTAAGTTTTATTTTTGATTATGTCTTTATGTACTACTATGTCTTAATGTCTACATCACTATATAACGCTACAGAACCTGCTTACACACGTATATTTAATCACATAAAACGCAATAACTAAAAACGAGCCTTATAAAGCTATTTTCAATGCACTCAACTTCGAACACGTCCGCTCGGAATGCTAGCTTGCTTACGACTGACATCCAGGCGCCGCACGCCTTCTTCTTTGCGTACGCGTCTACTACGCCGGCGCGAAGTAGTTCCCTCTCTACACTTATTATTTCCGCAAGGGTTCGCCCTTAAGAGGAGATTTTGTGTGTGTGTGTGCGTGGTGTGTGTAGTAAGTGTTTGTTGTATAAATGAGCCCTTAACATGTATCTTTGTGTAAGTGTGATATGAAGTAAAGTGATTCTTAAGGAGGTTTATCTGTATGTGTGGCACGTATGTGTGACTGTTGTGTGATTGGTGTGTGTAATTTTCCTTAAGGCGCATGTTTATGTTTAAGTGTGGTATGAAGTGAATGTGTTTCTTAAGGAATTTGATTTGTGTGTATAACATATATGTGTGGCTGTTGTGTGATTGGTATGGGTAATTTTCCTTAAGACGCATGTTTATGTTTACCCCTGTTAGGTGTGTGTAGGTGTTACTTAACGAGCATGTATGTGTGTATGTACTCTGTGTGTGTTGCTCGTATAAATGGTGTGTGTATGAGTGCTTATTAATTGTTTTAGTGTTAATATGTGTTTGTGTACTTGAGAATTATATGTGCCTTTTAAGAAGATTTGATTGTATATTTGTAGAGTGTCTGTGTGTTTGAATGTCTTGTGTTAGTTTTTTTCTCTTTAATTGTTCTGTTTTAGTGTGTGTGTGGTACAGAGTTAGAGGTGTTCTTAAGAGGTGATACTGTCTGTGTGCATTGCTTATGTATGTGTGTGCATGATGGTGTGTGTTTTGGTCCTTAACCTATGTGTCGTGTCTGAAAGCTGTGTGTGTACATTACTTGTTAATCTCCCCTTGTAAAACACAAAATAAACGCTTACCAATAAAAACTAAAACGGAATGTGAGAACAGGACCTTACGAACCGGTTGCAGGGTGTTGTGCAAAATAATTCAATTTGATTAGTGTCCAGACGTTTCGACTTTATTGATTTGAGTCATCTTTAGTGGACATTCTAATATAATTTACAAACCAAAAACATTTATATGAAATTATGTTGATAATACAATTGTTTACATAAATAAATAGTCGGACAAATATTTTTATGTTATAATATAAGACAAAAATTTTACATATTATTCAACTGCATTGTTAGAATATACAATTGATAGTATAAATACCTTAATTTTTTTTTTCACATTTTCACTCACATATGACGATCATCCTGCGAAAAAAGAGTGTTAAAAATTGTATGTCATTGCAAGGATCTCGTCGATACTGAGAGAAGACATGAAGTCGAGGTTTGATAACGTTACAAAAACAATAGTAATTCTATCTACTAACTATACAGCACTTTGATACTAAATTTTATTGAGAATAGGAAGATAAATATTATCCAAACTCTCCGTGTCCTGCATTATATTAATGCTGGTTTTTTGTAATTTTATATGCAGCATCTCAGAGGTTGTTCTTTTAAAAAAATTAGATTCAGTATCTAAAATGGATACTGAGTTCCAATCAAATGAATGTCCTGTTTTCTGACAATGTTCGGCTATTACAGAAGTTTGTTGTGCAGATCTTACATAATATTCATGTTCTTTTATTCTAGTCTGTAGTTGTCTTTTAGTCTGTCCTGTGTAGTTAGCATTACAAGAACAACACTTAATATTGTAAACAACGTTTTTCTTTTTTATGTATGGGATTTTATCTTTTTGTGGTTTGATAAATTTATTCAGTTGATCTGAGCTTCTGTGTAAGATAATCTAATTTGAGACTGATTGATTTTTTTATTATTAAGGAAATTTGTTATATTTTTTATTAGAAGGTATAAATGGAAGTAAGAAATAAAATAAAGAGTTATCTTCACTGTGTCATTAATTACAGGACTTTCATTGTTTTTAAGTTTGGTGGTAAAAAGATATTTTAGTCTTCTATTTATTGTCTGGAATATGAAGTGTAACGGGTAGTCATTGTTTGTTAAAATGTTAATACAAAACTGAAGGTTTTTTTGGTGATAAATTGGATCCGATAAGAGAATGGCTCTGTCAACTAATGTGTAGACAGTGCCTATCTTGTGGCAAATAGGATTTTGTGACTGAAAATTTAGGTATCTACCGGAGAACGTTGGTTTGTGATACCAATCACAACTGACAACGTTATTGTTTAAGATAAGACGTAGATCCAAAAATTTTAAAATTAGAACTCAATGAAGCGTACAGGAACATAGAACAGAAATTACATTTTTTAAATGAAACTACGAGAGATTTATACAGATTAACCCCTGCTAATATCTTATGCACTTTTTTTTATTACTCAAGAAAAAAAATTGCACAAACATTTTTTTCAAACAAAACAAAAACTTATCAAAAAACTTTTACAATTAAAAAACAATAAGTTTAAACAAATTAAACCAATCACTTACTACGTGAAACCGAAGAAAAACACCATTTCAAACAAAAAAAATAGTTTTCATGAAAATCACAAGTTTAGTTTACAAAATTTTAACACAAATGATACAATTAAAGTCCAAGTCAAACCTAATGAACAAAGTGCACGAGATGATGGAAATAAAAAATGGTTCATAAACCTTACCAACAAAACTTTACCCCAACAAGTACCTGATTTATTACAGTTTGGCGATAGATTCTCTCTGCATTCTAAACATAATAAAAACAAAGTAACACTGGAGGTTATCAAAGATGTAGAAAACAATATTAGAAAATTTGATCCCATATCCAAATCACAAATTCGTAAATACATTGCTTCATTTTTAAATAATTATATTAAGGATACTACTCTACTTTCACATATTGAATGCGAACTATTATCTAAGTCGAAAACCGTGTCTAATTTTATCAAAGCTAACTCTGACATTATTTTCACAAGAGCGGATAAAGGCAACTCGACGGTAGCAGTCTTAAAAGATGATTATCTCAGAACTATACCCGACATGCTTAACGACACTAATACATATACACTTATCAAAAGAGATCCAACACATTCCATAGAAAATGATTTGCGTGATATCCTTACTAGATGGCTTTCAAAAAATTATATTGATAAAAATACCAAAGATTATCTAAAATCCAATGATTCTCTGCTTCCAAGGGCATATAGAGTGCCAAAAATTCACAAAATAAATTGCCCTTACAGAATTATTGTTTCTACATTTGATAGCCCTTTACATAGATTTGCGGTTTATTTACATAAAATTTTATACAGGGGTGTTCCAAACTTTCCGTTTTTTATTAAAGATAGTTTCCACTTGCATAATACTTTAAACGGTCTCAGACTTGAAGAAAACTATATCTTGTGTTCTTTTGATGTTACGTCATTATTTACAAATGTTCCAGTAGAGTTAGCAATGATGAGCGTGGTTAAAAGATGGAAACATATTAAATTGCATACAAAAATTAGTAAGGAAGAATTTTTGTTAGCATTAAAGGTTGTGATGTCATCTACTTATTTTACTTTTAATAAGAAAATTTACAAACAAACATTTGGTACTCCAATGGGTTCACCATTATCACCCATTATAGCCGATATCACTATGCAAGACATTGAACTGCAGGCTTTAAATTCCATTTCTATTCAAGTACCACAATTTATTACAGATACGTAAATGATATCATAATTTTCTTACCCAAAGATAAAGTTGATGACACTCTAAAAATTTTTAATTCTATACATCAAAGATTGCAATTCACATATGAATTACAAACAGAAGAAGGTCTTGGCTTTTTGGATCTACGTCTTATCTTAAACAATAACGTTGTCAGTTGTGA
>NW_018022349.1:0-12963 GCF_002006095.1 Pseudomyrmex gracilis
TTAATATTTTTCAATAATCTACAAATAATCTAAAAACTTTAAAATTATTGCAGTTAATTTTTAATAAGAATTAATAAAAATGTAATAATAAATGCATTTTGAGATGTTTAACTCATCCTTATTAATAATATTATCTACTTTTTCCACGATTGTAAGTCATGGAAAAGCATTTTGCGTTGTCGTATTGTCATACGCTACAAGCGCGCAACGAAACATTGCTTTCGAGCCTTAATGTCTTGCTCGCGTAGCGTGCTTGGTGGAAGCGAGGCAGAACATAAGTATGTCTGCGCTCTTTCACGAGCCGAACAGCCGAGCGTGACGTCACGCACACGGACGGCGGTTCTCGCTGTATGCGTGCCCCCACCACCTTGGTGCTCTTGGTGCTGGCCGGCCCGATCTAGCAACACTGGGTGGCATCATTAAGAAATAAGCGACAAATTGACAATTTTTAGGAATACTTAAATGCGCTCGGTCCAACCAAGTTCCATGAAATGCGCTAATTTTAAAATTGCATACAACTCTTTGCCGTTTACAATGATGGATTTTGTAATGAGCATTTCTACAATGGAATATATGATTCTCAGCAGCATTATTCAAGATTATTAAATGTTCACATCTTGGACATATTATTTGACTTCGCAACACTTTTTTCTCACACAAGAACTGCCACAAGCGATCGACATCGTGTGTCATGTAAACAAATTCGTGAAAATGCATGTTGCTTTTGAACAGTGTCTTCGAAATCGAAGGTATTCGACTAACGGTTCGACACGAACTGGCAAGCTATACATGTTGTCAATGAGGAAATCAAACCAAAGACGTATATTGATATAATATGTCAAGGTCGTACGTAGGTATGTAATGCTCCGATAGGAACAACATGTTTACTGTTTCAATGTACATGATGTCGAAAAATAAGGGATAATTTGTAAAACATTTTTTTATAATAACTTGTAAACAAACAATGACCGCCGAATAAAACCTGCGGAACCTTACTCGGGGCCACGACCTTGACAATATATCCTAAGCTCAAGGTCATCGGAAGCTGCTCCCCTTTTCTGCAGTTTTACCAAACTTTATAAAATTGCAGCGTGTATTAGATACACACTGACGGCTTACCGCCCGCACCGCGCGCTTCCCGCGCCGATAAACGGCCTGCGCGCCGCCCTCACTGCGCGCTTTCCGCGCCAACAAACGTCCCGCGCACCGCCCGCACCGCGCGTTCCCTGCGTCGACAAGCGGCCTGCGCGCCGCTCTCACCGCGCGCTCCCCGCGCCGACAAACGGCCCGCGCGCCGCCCGCAAACGCGTTCCCCGCGCCCACAAACGCCAGCTGATACCGCGCTCGCACCGCGCGCCCTGCTGCACCACGAAACAATCAACGTAACAAACAAATGATTATTTTCCGCGCATTTCGTCAACCCCGCCCCGCAAAAAACTGCGAGTATAAAAACCGGGCCCAAAAGCAAAGAGATCAGATTCGCTCGATCTCTGAATCTGGTGAGAAGCACCTAAGGAAGCTCCTTCTCGGTCGGGCAAACCGACAACAACTTTGAGATTTGATCTTCATCGGGAGAATAAGTTTTTTATTCTCTCCGCCGGGTAAACCGGCATTCGCTTGTGACGGAGTAAAAACCCCGTCACTAATATACATTGTATATTTCTTGTATTTTTTAAATATTATTCTTATTTTCTTCACACTTTTATTATGTATTATTTTGTATTATTATTTTTGTATTATTATTTGGTTTACGTAGGACTATCTTGTATTGTTGTAATATATATTACACAAAGTTTGTATTATAACACACGCAATAATTTCTGCGACCTGCCTATACAACCGACCGCGTACTATAATATCGGCAACGCGCCTATAGCAACACGGCCCGAACACGCGCTTATCAGCACACAGGTGCATGCCGCAGCGCGCAAACGCTCGCGTTCCATACACCGACCCCGGACGAGCCATAAGCCGCTCCGGGGTATAAAAGCCGGCCGATCTGAGCAGTCAGAATCTATTCCTTTCCCGGCACGCGAGGTGTTGACTCGAAAGCCACTCCTGAGACTCGAGGTGCTGACTCGAGATTCCGATTCCGCCGCCGCTCTCCGAGGAGTTGACTCGGAGATACCGGTAGAACCCCGAGGTTTTGTCTCGGGACTCCGTTTCCGTCGAGGTGTTGACTCGATTTCCGACCGTTCCCGTCGAGATGTTGACTCGACTTCCGGCAATCCGAGGTGTTGACTCGGCCGCCATATTGACCATTCCCGTCGAGAGATTATCTTGATTTCCGGCGCTCCGGTGCACAACCGGCCGTTGTAACCGCCACATCGGAAAACAGTTGTTCTCACGACTCAACTGTATATAAGGCCCGTGTAAATATATTTCCCCGAATTAGACTTAAGTAATTACCGTACCGACACGGTTTCCGCCGCGCCGAAATCTACCGTTCACGTTTGTACAAGCCTCGCACGAAGATACATAATTACTGACCAAATTCCCGCGGTAAAATTAGACAGAGCTAATCTAATAAACCGACGCCGCGGAATTAAACTTCTTGTAAATATATATAAGGAAATAAACCACACGTCCATTACAGCATAAAAACATGATTGAGTGTCGCAATTTCTCGCTTTCCCCTTCCCCAAACCTTGGCACCGACCGAGCTGTCCGGCAGGTGGAAAGCCGAAGAATTCGGCTTTGTTACACGCTCCGCTCCGCTCGGGGAAATCATTGATTCTCTGCCGGGTAAACCGGCATCCGCTCCGCTCCGCTCCGGGGAATCTTTGATTCTCCGCCGGGCAAACCGGCCTTCCGGTGGATCCGTTTCAGTAGAACGAGCAAACAACGGCGCTGCGTTACGCCTAGCAAAAAGGGCCGGCCGACCAGCATAACTTACTTAATTTACGTAAGAAAACGTCGTTCCCGTGGTGTAAATATTTTCCGAACTTGTTTTACAAACCTCGCTTTTTCTGGAACTCACTTTTTCGAAGTATCGTGAAACTTCACTTTTACAAAGTAGCATAAGTCACTTTTTCAAAAACATACTGTCAAGGAATCGATTGTAGAATTTACTGTGAAAATATTTTTTTCTTTTCTTTTTAATAAATTCTTATTTTTCTGTTCCTGTTTAAAACCTCACTGAGTCTATTCTATTTTACTTTACCCTGATCCCGACTAGCTATTCCGCAGCTAAATAATAAATTTAATTCAGAATAACGGAGTAAGCTTTGACCCAAAAGAGTCGAACCGTTACAGTACTGTGTACAAGGCCTTTGCTAACATTGATGGTACGTCTTATCATAACTTTTGCACCATTTTAAGAATACTTTTTTTGCAAGTCCAACTGTTCTTGAAGTATCATCTTCATGACTTGACAATGTTTTTACAACCTTCCTTTCTACAGAGCAATTACACTTTATTTTATCTTCTGCAATTAATACTATTTCTCAGAAGTAATTCGATTTAGCATTTCCGTATTAAGACCGTCACACATGTGACAAATAGGTAGGAAACATACGGTATCTGCCAAAAAATCACTAATAAAATTACATAATTTGTTGGTAAATATATAGAAAAGGTCACCCCCCTCCGATTTCAATGAGCTTGACATATGTTGTCAAGGACGCCTTCCTGAGTAACAATCCGTAAATTTTAGACATCGCTCGTTGTTAATAAAAAAGTTATGAACAATTGAAGTTTGAAAACTAAGGCTGCTGCTTACACGCTTATAACACAAACAAAAAGAATGAAAAAGTAGCTTTCAAGATATCGTACATACTAAATATTTACTTTACAAAGACGTATAATGTCAATAAGTATGTAGAGGTCGGAAACAAATGTTATGATGTATTTCTCCCTCCTTCTTATATTCAATATTGTTTTATATTAAACACGTAATCTCTGATTACGCGTTACGCGTTACGCAAAAAATAACAGTGCATGGGATCAAACCCTAATTCTTTCATGTTTTTTATGTTGGTGTTGTAAACGTGTAGGCAAGGGGGGCTGCGCCCCCCTGCACCCCCCCCTACAATCTAACCTTGTCACCAGAGCCAAAAGTCCAGCAGGATGCCCGGGCGATGGTGAGCATGGAAGGATTTTCAAGATCACTCAAGGAGGTGTTCTTGAAAGCGCAGAGGGACCACGAACAAAAGGAGCTCCGAAAGGAAGCCGTGCGCTGGTCGGAACTGATTCTGAACGAGGTACTGGATGGAATCAAGTATACAGTGAACTCCTGAAAAGGGGAAAGACAATTATTAGGATTAAGCAAAGTGTTTGTAATTTTAACAGTAGCTTTAGCAAGCGTTATTATTTCCTTTTATTATTATTATTATTATTAGATTTACTTACCTGCAAAGGAGCAGCCGAAGTGCAAGACACTAGTCACAGCGTGGTAACGCTGGTTTTATTTCCTTTTATATTACACGTGTTAGTAAACAGTAAAAAACAACTCCGTTAGAGCGGGAGATATTGTTTAAAGTGTATTAGTAGTTTAAGGGGTTAAGTACGCAACAAAAAATACCCTAGCCAAGAGAAAGGGGTTGCGTTGTCGGTTAAAAGCCAGAAGTTAGGCTCAGATTTTATGAATCAACTTAAGGTTTTTTAGTTTGTTTTTTGTTCTCATAGGGCACCGTGGAGGACGCTGTTTTTGTGTTTAACGCTTAAGTTTTTTTTTTAAGTTTTAAGGCCTGAAAATACAAAAGAAAGACTGTGATAGTAAAGTAAGCGTCGGTGCGGGTTCGGTGTTAATGTAAGACACACAGAGGCGACTTAAGAAATAAAGTTGGAGATTAAGATCGGAAAGTAAGTAGGTAACAATCCGGAGGGTGTAACGAAGCCCACTAGCATAAGTGAAATTGTTATTCAAGATTATGGTAATTTTTCAAAAAGTTATGATTAAGAAAAAATTTTGGTATCCAGGCAAGCGGCGAGTTGAGTGGAAATGGCCCATAACAAAATTTTTCCTTAATCGTCAGTTTCAGATAATTTGTTAGTTTAGTAAATAAAATAACCGGATTGTTGTTGTTTAAGTTATAAGAGTTACGGTAATGTAAAAATAATTCCTTAACTCGCGCCTGTGTGGAAGTTCCCGTGTCTAGGAACTTTGTAGTTCGAACATACCTAAAGGCGCAGCGTGCGGTGGTCCGTGTGAGGCGGGCTTTAGAGCCGAGAAGGAGAGACGGCCATCTTCTCAAACTAGTCGAATATCGAAGCTCGCGCGATACGGATGCTTCGTCTCAAACTCGTGCGAAATAAAAACTTCGTAGGCTCGATCTATAACGCAATTAACACGCGCGTTGTTTATAAAGATCCTTGTGTGTTCAAGATAATTAGTAATAAGTGTACGAAACGTTGTGTATACTCATATATATATAGAAATAAACGTATTTGTGAAAAACTCGATGTGAAAGTGATTTGTGCAAGTGCGCAAATTCACCCTGCCTTTCCTAAGGATATCGAGGGCGGAAATCACCCCGTGGACGAGTCGGAGGGGCAGCCACCCTTGTTGCTGAGGGCAAACAGCAGCTGGCGACCGTGATTATATCAACAAGTAGTAAGTCCTTGACCTCAATTACGCCTAACCCCGGTCACAACCTAACTCTAACCTTGCGACCGGAGGCTTNGGGGAGCGGCGTTGACGTCGTGCGGATTCTGAACGAATCACTCGATTCAGAAATGGATCGTTTGTTCGACGCGGCCGTCTCCACAGCGGCGGCTCGACTGCAGGACTTCGAGCAGCGTCTGAAGAAAAGGAGAGAGTTCCAGCGTCGGCGCTCACCTGAAGGCGAGGCGGGCCCAAGGAAGCGCAGATCAGCGTCAACCGGCTGAGTGGTGTGAATAGAAGAAGAAATAATTAAGGACAATTAGTCAATAAAACAAAGTTATTTTTATTTTTTTTAAGATATGCAGCAGGGTGCATAAGGCCCTGTCTTGCATTATGTGTTGTAAGTCTGTTCCGTTTTAATTTGTTTTTATTTCTTTGTTTTATTAAAACCCAATCAGGGAAATTTTATTTTGGATGATCCAAGGTGAGTAAGTCACCCGTTTAAAGTGACGTTTAAGTAAGAAACTGTAATTGTTGTTTGGATCTACTGGGGTGCACTCAGTAGGTTCGCGAGTGTAGGAAAACGTAAGAATTTGCAACAATTGGGGTAACTAAAGTTGACACCTACCAGGAATGAAGTTACGGCAAAGTTGTGAATTGTGGCCAGAACTTTGCGTGCGAGTTGCAAACCATTGTAAAAACCTTCAGGCCTAATATCAGCAACAATTGATAAGTTTTAGTTTTGTAGTATAGGATAGGATAGGGTTGCCGTGTATTCACAAAATAACAAAAATGAATTGTTGATAAAAACACTTGGAAAGTGTTTAGTAGGTTTCCCCGACTGGAAAGTAGGCACAATTTACAACAATTAGGATAGTTTAGCATCATACCTGGGTTACCTCCGGTTTCCGTTTGAGAGGCAAATTGTTACTGAAATTTTGTGTGCGCATTCCTGGATGGACCAACATCACATCCTGCAATTTTGGTAAACAATTAGGAAGTTTTAGTTTGTAAGTGCGTACTTATCTCAGAGATGCGTATCGGGAATAAAACCTCAATTGTTGACAATATTCTCAGAGTGTGTTAGTAGTATCAGTTTAGAATGATTCCCAAAGTTTTATCGACATTATGGACTTTTAAGTTTGTACCTGATTAGAGATCATCCTATCTGGAAAGGTAAAAAACGTGAGTTGTTGGAAAAATTATCTGGAATAATCGTTGTGAAACTATTAGGGACACTTGCGATCAAAATTTCTAACAATTCGGCTAAATTGTGTTTATACCTGAAAATTTCATTAGTTTGGAAAAAGTCGGTACAAGTACATGAATACTTACCTGGTGATCTTTCGTAGCATCTGGAACATCCCTGAAACAGAAAAAGTCACAATTTGGCAATTTTGGAAGAACTTAGAAAATTTGAATTAATCTGGCTAATTGTTTATGAAATTCATAGAGAGTGTTTATTTAGTCATAAATAAACAGTCCGCGTCAAAATTTTCAACAATTTGGCAATTTCAAAATTATACCATATAAAACTGTAAAAGTAATGAATTGTTAGCGAAATGTTGAGGGGAAGTTTCGGAAAGCCCGGGAAGTCATCCCCAGAAGTTCCATCTACTTTCCACAATGACTACGCCAGATAGGTTGTGCGCATGCGCCAGAGTGGGGGAAGCGTCGTGGTGAGACCCATAGATGCCAGATCGGGGACGCTTGCAGCATGCTGCAACAAGTGGAGGGGATACGCACACAAGCGAGCAGCCACTCATCAAAGCGCTGAGAGCACACGTACACGGCTGTTTGTCTGTGTGCGTTTTGTCTGTGTATCCCCTCTACTTGCGGAGCATGCTGCAAGCGTCCCCGATCTGGCATCTATGGTGAGACCAGCCGCTCCTCCCAGTCAGTCGATCTCGAGCGCTCATGCCTAGCACATCGTATGGTGTTCTTTTGCGCGTTATTACAACGAGTCTACTCAATAAGTGTATTCAACACAAGTGTCTGCAGCTTTGCAGAAAATAAAGTGACATCATAATATTAAACTACAAAAGTTACTTATTTCATTAACTCATATTCAAGACCGATTTCCTGCGTGTCCGACGGCCGTCGAACTGTCTCAAGCGGCGTGCCGACAAAGAACTCTGAGTGACCAACACGGTAAGTCCTTTGTGTTATTCGGGCCGTGTTGTGATCCTTCCTGCTTGGCGGTGAAAGTAGGTGGCGACCGGGACAGTTTTTTACAAAATCACCAAGTCCGTCCGGTCACAACCTAACCTAACCTGTGTTACTACAATATCAATAGAAATGAGTAAAAATTTTGCGAGGGGGAATGCATAAAGAAAAATTTAGGTTAGGTTAGGTTGTGACCGGGGTTAGGTGTTCGAATGGATGAGACTTACTTTTTGTCGTCCCTTTTCAACGGTCGCCAGGTGTTTTATTGCTGTCCGCTTCCTCCAAACACCAAGGATTACGTTAGCAGTGTGTTCCAGTCCTTCCTCTCTTTGCTAGCTCTCTTGAGCCCCCTCGGGATACAGGGATATTCCGGGACACAATGTAACTCACAACACTGATTTTGTCTTTTCTTATATTTATTCAACACTAAATACTGATTACACAAAACATTTGTTCTTTTTGCACATTACAGATACAACTTAATATCTACCGAAATTTATATGCGAAACGAGCCGCGAGAACTTGGTTTTTAATCGCCCGTGTACTCGGATACTTCCGTACCGAACGAAAGTTCTGAATCGACTCAATATTACTTGTGTTAAAAAACAATCTATTCGTGCGCATAACGAGCCGCGAAGAGCTGATTATTTTCGCCTATACATCCGCACTTGGCGAGAGCTCTATATCGACTGACTATTACTTGTGTTAAAAAACAATCTATTCGTGCGCATAACGAGCCGCGAAGAGCTGATTATTTTCGCCTATACATCCGCACTTGGCGAGAGCTCTGTATCGACTGACTCTCCGCCGTCTCTCCTGACCGCGCAGCTTCGCCTCCCCACTCCTCTTATTCTAGGGGCGCGAATAAGGATGATTGTGTGTGTTGTGAGAATGTTTGTGTATGTGTGGTCTGGATGATGTATGTTTCTTCTCTTAATCGTGTGTTGGTATATATGTGTAGTATAAATTGGATGTATGAGTTAACATGTGAAACTAGTATGGCTGTGTCCGGTGTGACTTCTTAATTTGTATAATGTGTGTGTGAATCCTTATTTGATTGTGTGCGTGTGCATTCTGAATGAGTATGTGTGTGTGAGTTAAGAATTGGTAGTGGCGTAGTTGGAGTGTGTGTGGTCCTTCAGTGTGTGTGTGCCGTGTAAAAATGTTTATTCTAGTATGTGTGAGTGTCTCTTGAGTGAACTTGTTTGTGTGACTTAACGGCTGAGTTCAGTGTGGCTGGATTGTGCATGACTTTCTGGTGTGTATGGTATTGGTGTGTGGCCTTATGCGTGTATTTGTGTGTAACCTTATGTATGTGTCTTAACGATTGTTTTTATTACGAACGGTGTGTGTATGATTGACTGATGTGTATGGTATTGGTGTGTGGCCTTATTCGTGTATATGTGTATGACCTGTAAGTGATTGTATGGATGCGCGTTAAGGTGTGTGCCTGTGTATGCATGCTGTGTACTTGACCTGTGACTAATTGGTGTATGTTTGAACTGTTATTTGTTTATTTATTTTCTGTGTATGTGTTTATGTATACGTGTGACTTAACTCTTGGGATTTTGTGCGTATGTTGCGTAGGTGTATAAGATGTGTTTAATGTAGATTTGGGTGCTTATTTGTTTGTTTGTTTTATTTAATGTATTATACTGCGGGTGTATGTTTAACGGAAGTATAAAGTGTGACTGGTGTGTGTTTTAAGTGTACTTGCCGGCGGCCCCAGGCTTTTCCTTAACCACATAACTTAAAATTAATAAAAAAACTTTTGCCTTAACGGCTAACTAAACAAAACACAAATTAACTTGTCATCACTAAATGTGACAACCATATCCTTTAACTAGGACCTACGTTTTAACTTAACTCTAACTTTTAATAAACTTAAACACCGTTTGTACTCTAACAGACTAACATAAACNTGTGACCGGGGTTAGGTGTTCGAATGGATGAGACTTACTTTTTGTCGTCCCTTTTCAACGGTCGCCAGGTGTTTTATTGCTGTCCGCTTCCTCCAAACACCAAGGATTACGTTAGCAGTGTGTTCCAGTCCTTCCTCTCTTTGCTAGCTCTCTTGAGCCCCCTCGGGATACAGGGATATTCCGGGACACAATGTAACTCACAACACTGATTTTGTCTTTTCTTATATTTATTCAACACTAAATACTGATTACACAAAACATTTGTTCTTTTTGCACATTACAGATACAACTTAATATCTACCGAAATTTATATGCGAAACGAGCCGCGAGAACTTGGTTTTTAATCGCCCGTGTACTCGGATACTTCCGTACCGAACGAAAGTTCTGAATCGACTCAATATTACTTGTGTTAAAAAACAATCTATTCGTGCGCATAACGAGCCGCGAAGAGCTGATTATTTTCGCCTATACATCCGCACTTGGCGAGAGCTCTATATCGACTGACTATTACTTGTGTTAAAAAACAATCTATTCGTGCGCATAACGAGCCGCGAAGAGCTGATTATTTTCGCCTATACATCCGCACTTGGCGAGAGCTCTGTATCGACTGACTCTCCGCCGTCTCTCCTGACCGCGCAGCTTCGCCTCCCCACTCCTCTTATTCTAGGGGCGCGAATAAGGATGATTGTGTGTGTTGTGAGAATGTTTGTGTATGTGTGGTCTGGATGATGTATGTTTCTTCTCTTAATCGTGTGTTGGTATATATGTGTAGTATAAATTGGATGTATGAGTTAACATGTGAAACTAGTATGGCTGTGTCCGGTGTGACTTCTTAATTTGTATAATGTGTGTGTGAATCCTTATTTGATTGTGTGCGTGTGCATTCTGAATGAGTATGTGTGTGTGAGTTAAGAATTGGTAGTGGCGTAGTTGGAGTGTGTGTGGTCCTTCAGTGTGTGTGTGCCGTGTAAAAATGTTTATTCTAGTATGTGTGAGTGTCTCTTGAGTGAACTTGTTTGTGTGACTTAACGGCTGAGTTCAGTGTGGCTGGATTGTGCATGACTTTCTGGTGTGTATGGTATTGGTGTGTGGCCTTATGCGTGTATTTGTGTGTAACCTTATGTATGTGTCTTAACGATTGTTTTTATTACGAACGGTGTGTGTATGATTGACTGATGTGTATGGTATTGGTGTGTGGCCTTATTCGTGTATATGTGTATGACCTGTAAGTGATTGTATGGATGCGCGTTAAGGTGTGTGCCTGTGTATGCATGCTGTGTACTTGACCTGTGACTAATTGGTGTATGTTTGAACTGTTATTTGTTTATTTATTTTCTGTGTATGTGTTTATGTATACGTGTGACTTAACTCTTGGGATTTTGTGCGTATGTTGCGTAGGTGTATAAGATGTGTTTAATGTAGATTTGGGTGCTTATTTGTTTGTTTGTTTTATTTAATGTATTATACTGCGGGTGTATGTTTAACGGAAGTATAAAGTGTGACTGGTGTGTGTTTTAAGTGTACTTGCCGGCGGCCCCAGGCTTTTCCTTAACCACATAACTTAAAATTAATAAAAAAACTTTTGCCTTAACGGCTAACTAAACAAAACACAAATTAACTTGTCATCACTAAATGTGACAACCATATCCTTTAACTAGGACCTACGTTTTAACTTAACTCTAACTTTTAATAAACTTAAACACCGTTTGTACTCTAACAGACTAACATAAACGAAACAAAACACTAACGATGTAAGAACAATATTACCTGTCTAGTACATACTAACGCGCTTTTAACCGCAACTCTTACTAGTCAACGAAAATTAACAAGATAATACCACATATAAAAAACTTGAAAGAATAAACATATATTTTGACTTAATTGCTATTCTTATCTTATGTCCTCTTGCTGGCCGTCCTCCGCAGCTTTAATCCTATCCTGTTGTTGGCCGTTCTCCAGGTCCTGAAGTAGCTGCTCTAAACCCTGGTCCATATGTGGAATGATGTCCTTCGGCTGCCTCTGGGCCCCGGGTGACAAGGTTAGGGTGTGACCGGGGTTAGTCTTATAATTAGTCGGGTACTCACGGTAATGATGTATCACGGTCGCCAGACACTTTATCCTCTAAGTGTCAAGGTTATTTCCTTTGTTTCAGATCCGAGGATGCTGCTACTGGATCTCAGGATGCACGGGTAGACAGACGAGAAGAAACACAGTTTGACACGGTTTTTTACTGGTAATTATAATTATTATGTCCTTTATTACAATAGTTTGTACACTTATGGTAACTTAACATATAAAATATTACTATATAAGATGCTTATTCGCACTTCCGGCCTCGCAAACTATTATTTTTGCTTACTCGACACAGCACACGTCCGCGCGGTACGGTAGTTTGCAATTGACTGACTACGGGGCGTCGCACGCCTTCTTTCTCGCGCTTGCGTCTACTGCGACGGCGCGAAGTAGTTCCTCTCTCGCCTCTGATATTTCGGTAGCGGTTCCACCTTAAGGCGAGATTTTTTGTGTGTGTGCAAGTGTGATGTGTAGTGAATGTTTAGTGTATGAATAGTCCGTTAATATTGATGTTTGTGTAATTGTAGTATAAAATAAATGTGAAGTATAAGGGACTTTATTTGTGTGTGTGACATGCATGGGTTTGTGTGATGTGTTTGCCATGTGTATTTTTCCTTAATGTGTGTGTTTATTGTTATACCTACTATGCATGTATAAGTGTGACTTAAGGGCTGTGTGTGTGTGTGCGAATACTATGTGTGCCTGTAAGGTGTATGACGTATAAATGGGCTCTTATGGAGTGTCTCTATGTATGTGTGTGTTTGTATAGGTATAATTTTTATGTGTGTTTTAAGGAATTCTTTTTGTGTATTTGGGCAGTGTTTGTGTGTGTGAACTTCGTGGTATGATTTTTATTCCTTAAGTGTTTATTTGTAGTGTTTGTGTGATGTACCATTTACTTTGCCCTTAAGGGTTGATATTGTATGTGTGTGTTAACTTTGTCTGTGTGAGTGAAGTGGTGTATGTTTTATCCCTTAATACGTATGTTATGTTTTACTGGTGTGTGTACGTGACAACACGCTTACTTACTCTTAACAACTTAAAATAACTTCTCAAATAACACTTTTTTATTTTTCAGGTAGACGGGGCTTTTCGCCAGCCCTTGGTACACATTACAATGCTTATGAACGTGCCAACTTGAGCGCCTACACTTTACTCGGCACTTTCGGGTGATACTCTATTGACCACAGTACGATTCGACACCGCTCGATTCGACACAGATTTATTCGACACCAAATTATTCGACACCGTACGATT
>NW_018022349.1:13577-16014 GCF_002006095.1 Pseudomyrmex gracilis
GTGTCGAATCGTACTGTGGTCAAACGGAACACGCCCGGCACTTTCTATTTACCCGAACTTAAAAAACTAAACAAAAAATAAAGACTTGGAAAACAAAAAATAAACTTAAAGCACCGCTAACCACGGTGATACCTATGGATACTTATAACGATAATTCTAGTACTTATGAGAATTGTCCCTATTTCGGGTCTTTTAGCCCTCACTTGTTCTTCTCACGTTTCTTTGGTTTCCTCCTCTTCTTCTGATTCCGATTCAGAAATTCCGGCGAATCCGGTCTTTTGTCGTGTTGCTGCGTCACCTTGTCCTCCTCACGGGGCTTTGGGGTCTTGGGTGACAAAGGTTAGGTTAGAATTTAGGGGGGTGCAAAGGGGCGCAGACCCCCTGCCTACACGTTTACAACACCGACAAAAAGATTCGAAAAATCACGAAGAAAAAATTGTACACAATGTCGCAAAATAAAACCTTAGTTTTCAAACTTCAATTGTTCATAACTTTTTTATTAACAACGAGCGACGGCTAAAATTTACGGATTGTTAATCAGGAAGGTGTCCTTAACAACATATGTCAAGCTCATTGAAATCGGAGGAGGGTGACCTTTTCTATATATTTACCAGACTCACTAGTCCAATTACGAATTCTTGATAGTAACTCACGATAAGTTTCATCTCTTTGCTGCCGCATATTGATTGTTAATTCATCGTAGTCATACAATCTAGTCCTCAAATTAGTGGCCTTCAATGAACCAAGATATGTAACACTTTTTTCCTTTTGATAAGCTCACAAAAACAGGATTATCGTTTACTGAAGATAATTGAAGCAAATTTCCAAATAGAAGAATGTGTTTTTCACCGAACCTACCGTCATCAGAATCAGTAGTGTCGAATATTTGACACAATCAAAGATGTATGTACATTAAAGTCAAATTAGTTATCATCGACACTTCATCAATTATAATCAGAGTAACATCTTCGAGATCTGCTCGTAAAACTTTTAATACATGATCTAATAATTGTTTATATTTAGGAATAAAACTGTCTTCAACAAGCAATTGAAGTAGTCTATGAACTGTCAAACTGTTTACGTTAAACGCTGTAATGCCAGTAGGAGCTGCTATAGCAGTATCTTTCTTACAATTTTGTCTTATCCAGCCTTTAATAGTTTTAATTAAAAAACTTTTTCCTGCACTATCTTCTCTGCTAACGTATAATCGTAATGGTGATGTATCCGATTTTACAGTTGTAACGACTTTATCAAACACACGTTTTTGATTTAGATTTAATTTTCCTATATCATATCACATACATCAACATCTTTATTTATTTTCTCACCAAGATCTTTGAAATTTTGCATTTCTTTACCAGTTTCTATATTTTGAAAACCTATTGGATTTTCTGGATCATCTTGCAATATATTCTGTTTGTTTAATTCGTTGTCTAGATAATTCTGAACCAATTGTTTTGCAGTTTCAAACGCTTTTTGCAATTCCTCTATTTTTTCCTGATATTGTAATGCTTCTAGAAGATGTAATTTTATTTTGTGAAATGATTTTGTATAATTATCACATCCGTTTCTAAGATCTTCTAATTTTTGCCATGGTTGAAACATGAGGAATAATAAAAAGATATAATTATCCGGTCGTGTATTCACATCGTATTTATAATGATTAATAAGATATTCACGTTTTCGTTCTTTAAGATATAGACCGTTATCTATTGTGTAATGTACGACATACTTACTTTTTGGGTTAATCTTTGTGATATCATACCATTTTGCAAATTCATGAAGAGACACATTTTCTAATTTTTTCGGTCTTATTGGATAATACGTATTTATCAATGACGGACAAAATATATCCGGGTAAAACTGCAGAAAAGGGGAGCAGCTTCCGATGACCTTGAGCTTAGAATATATTGTCAAGGTCGTGGGCCCGAGTAAGGTTCCGCAGGTTTTATCCGGCGGTCATTGTTTGTTTACAAGTTATTATAAAACAATGTTTTACAAATTATCCCTTATTTTTCGACATCATGTACATTGAAAGAGTAAACATGTTGTTCCTATTGGAGCATTACATACCTACGTACGACCTTGACATATTATATCAACATACGTCTTTGGTTTGATTTCCTCATTGACAACATGTATAGCTTGCCAGTTCGTATCGAACCTTATGTAGAATTTTGCTAAGCATGGAAAGTGTATGCGTGGAAAAAGTGTGTTCCGCCCCCCCTGCGGGGGGCTCCACTATCCAAAAACTAGACACATAGGTTTAGGTTGAACCTCGTTTTGCGTGAGAAATGCATGCGTGGATGCAATGAAACTGCGATTACGTCGCTATATGATTTGTTTGGGTGATACTCTATTGACCACAGTACGATTCGACACCGCTCGATTCGACACAGATTTATTCGACACCAAATTATTCGACACCGTACGATTC
>NW_018022349.1:18179-21641 GCF_002006095.1 Pseudomyrmex gracilis
GAATCGTACGGTGTCGAATAATTTGGTGTCGAATAAATCTGTGTCGAATCGAGCGGTGTCGAATCGTACTGTGGTCAAACGGAACACGCCCGACGTCACGCGGGGAGGGGGTACTAACGTCACGCGGGGAAGGGGTAATGACGTCACGTGAGGAGGGGGTAATAACGTCGCGTGGAGAAAGGGTAATGACGTCACGCTGGGGCGTAGCTCTGACGTCACAGGATATGATGTCACGCAGAGGCGCGGCACTGACGTCTCGATAACGTCACGCGGGGCACTGCAAGATATGACGTCACGCGGCGGAGGACCCCTTTTATGGCGATTTCACATGCGCACTAGAAGCGACACGTGGTTTGACAATATGGCGGCGGCTCGACTCCAAGGTATGTACTTGTTACTGCGGCATGATATTTTTACTGTTACGTAGCAATATGGCGACTCCAAAACATGTTTTTATATACCATAAAGCAACTAGTACACATATCTTTTTTTTGGCACGTACCATTATACGCAGTGGGTGTAAAGTTGCACTTTTTAGCGAGAACGTGCACAGTTTTAATTTTAGCGCAAAGTAACATTTTTGAATGTTGCGCAACATTCTGGCGACTCCAAGAAATATATGTTGTTATATAAAAAAACAGCAACTATGTATTGGTGCACATATGTTTTTTGACATGTGCCGCGGTATGTAACATTATACGCCGTGTACAGTTGCAATTTTTAGCAAAAGTGTTGCAAAATTGCATTTTTTTTATTTAAGCGCGAAGTAATTGTTTTAGCGAGAAATAACGAAGACGTAATATTCACTTGTTTGAAGTTTTATTCATGAAATATCTGATTTCCATACAGTATATATTCCTACAGAATAACTTACGGCAACTATGTAGTGTTGCACCTAAAAACCTGCTGATAACAGCAACAATTTGCTAATTGCGTATTAGGAAAAATGATGGAGATGTAACGATGCAAATTGTTACGGCCGGGACCGACCATCCGTCTTGGCCAAAAACGCGGCGCTTAGCGCCAAATAATAACTCCACAATCAGCGTATGTTAAATATACGCTGACGGATTGCACGCCGCCCGCACCGCGCGTTTCCCCGCGCCACGAANCGGCCTGCGCGCCGCCCGCACCGCGCGCTCCGCCGCGCCACAAAACTAAGATACGACAAACAAATATCTGTTTGTCCGCGCATCCTTGTAAACCCCCGCCCCGTAGAAAATTCGGGTATAAAAGCCGGCCCGAAAATCAAAGGAAATCAGATCTGCTCCGATCTCCGGATCTACGAGTCGCACTCAGGGAAGCTTCTTCTCGGTCGGGCACACCGACAGCAACTCCGAGTTCCGCTCCGCTCCGAGGGAATCGTAGATTCTCCGCCGGGTAAACCGGCATCCGTTCCGCTTCGCTCCGGGGAATCTCTCGATTCTCCGCCGGGAAAACCGGCTCTTTTTCCGCTCCGCTCGGGGAATCTTCCGATTCTCCGCCGGGTAAACCGACTATCTCCCGCTAGAAAACCCTCTGGGAATCTCACGATTCTCCGCCGGGAACGCCGGCCTACCTTCCCTTAAAACCGGGCGTGGAGAATAGCGTATTTTCCGTCGGGCCAACTAGCTCTTTCCGTTGGTGCTGCTCCAGGGGAATAAGCGAAGAGCGAAAGTAAGAAAAGCCTAGGGTAGCGAGATCGGCCGAACGACAAAGTCTACTTTTTCGGAAGTAAAGTGACTTTTCGACGTTGTTAATATTTTTCTTCGCAAACCAATAAAACTCGGTTTGTTACACGACATTTTGTAAAACTCTTTTATAGAAAAGAAACTTTCCACGCGATAAAGACTGTTCTCGCGATAAACGCGTTTTCGAGCGCTACCGCGGAACTTGCGCGTCAGGAGACTAAAACATCTAGCCGAGACTACCGAACGGCCTTGACCGAGTCGCACCGTTTAAATTACCGTCTGTACATAACTTAGTTTTTTTTTTTTTGAAGAAAAACAAACCAGCGAGAAACGTGACTTTCTCACGCGTTATTCGGAGAATCACCGCCAAGTAAATTCTTTGGTGTGTTATAGTATTTTCATTTCATTCTTGTGTACATATAATTTCTCATTTTGTTTTTATTGAATAAATCTTATTCATTTTTGTTACTTTAAATCACCGAGTTCACTCTGTTTCTTACCTTTCCCTGAATCCGACAATCTACTCCGCAGCAATTAAATTAACTTAACACATTGTTGACCGGCAATTTTACTGAAAATTTATCTCATGTCACCGGCTATTATTTCGTAATTGGAAGTGGAAGTAAAACAATAAAAATAAACTTGAATAAATTTTATTTAATTTTATTTATTTTTTTTTTTAACGCACCACGAGTTAACTCGTGACCGGTCAGCAACGTTCGGCTATAAGAACACGAGTTACCTCGTGACCGGTCAACAATGTGTTAAAAGAACGGAACATTTTCTCACGAAAAATAGAACCGTTAAAGAGAAATTACTCATAAATTTTGCAAAATATACAATTTTTATCGGATATCAGATTTCATCAACTTGATCACGAAGTAAAGTCACATAATCTTATTATATATTAAATTAAACAAATAAATGCTGGTCTCAGCACAAATTGGTAACTGCGTCATAGACAATAACAATTATTACATATAACTCATAAATTCTGCAACACTGCACTTCTGTCGGATATCAGATGTCATCGATTGTATCACATATTCAACGTTTGCAAACGTGGCACTTTCTTTCGTGTATCAGATGTCATTTTCTATTAAACAAAGATGTGTATAGTTTACTATGCAAAACTACAATTTCAACAAATATGTAGCATCAGCAACAAAAGGCACTATAAAAAGGCAAAACCCGTTGCATAAAATTAGTATTTCATCAAAAGACGGTTAGAGCAATCGATTGCTGTGTGTCTCGAAACCACAGTGTTTTAAGAGTGAAAAAATTGAATCACTCGCGCACATAGAGCGCAATGTACTGGTACAGTCAACTTGTTTGAACTCGCGAAAAGAGTTTGTCGCGTGGGAGCAGCGTTGTGAAGAATGTCTTGAATTATTGGAAGTACATAGTCGGAACAAACGTCCGCGACTGTCTGTAGGAGTCAGACAATCGCTGGTCGCTGGAATTGCCCGACTCGAAGAATTAAAAAATTGACTGCGTCGACAGTTTGCATATAGTGGCACCGGACATGGACTTACATGGCGAGAGATAGACACCGCTTTTGAGAGTAAACTAATAACGGGTGCTATTATCAACAAACATCACGTTGAACCTCGCCATTTTCTCGAACACGCATGGTGTTGAAAAACGTGCAAAATGCCATTGAGAAACACAATAATCTATAAATCAATACAACGTTTAATGAGGGCGGGTTCCGTTTGACCACAGTACGATTCGACACCGCTCGATTCGACACAGATTTATTCGACACCAAATTATTCGACACCGTACGATT
>NW_018022349.1:22761-25517 GCF_002006095.1 Pseudomyrmex gracilis
GTCTCTCCTCTGCTTCATCCACGCGATCGATTTATAGTAATCGATCGCGCTGATTCAGCAGGCCCACCGGTCCTAGCAACGGCCGTGCTAGTTACCGGTGCCGGTGTCGACACATGCTGCGTTTGCACTTCGCTCAACGCGGCTATGTGTCGCGCCCTGTGGCAACCAGCAGTTCTTCCTAGAACTGCTGCCTCCCTGCTACCTAACTAGGTCATTGAGCAATGACAGTGATGTCTCATCACATTGCTCAATGGCCTCACTTTAACTTACCTTCTAATATAAAAATTGGCTCACAACATTAACGTGTTATCTAAAGATACTGCATGCTTTGCATGGTCGGTGGTGGCCGCTCTTTATCCAACCGAAAAACATGTAGAACGCACATCATCTTATCCCCACTATACGACAGTGCTGAATCTACAGGACATTAAGTTTGCAATGAATATACACCAAATATCAAAATTTGAACGGCTCAACGACATCTCCGGCAATGTGTACAACATGGGATTGAAGAGAAATAAAAAGAAGAACAAACTTGTCATCCTTCAAATATGACTCACAGAGCAAAAGAAAGAGAAATACGTAAACTTGCTCTATGTTTCGGATTCACGAGACGTGCCGATTAATAATATCAACGTAAACATTACTCGCATAGAATGCAACGTGACCGCGGTTGCGTACAGCAACAACCGGTGTGTGCATACGATACATGAGTTCTCACCGAACGTGCTACCTGGATATAAGATCTCGGAAACACTGGCACAGATCATTTACCTTCCGATCATTGTGCAGAGCATTACGGATCTGACGATACGCATTGTGGAGCAGAACAGACAATTGCTTGATTTTCGAGGAAAAGAAATAACTGTCAGGTTACACGTGCGACGCTGACGATTATAATACACGGCATGCTCTTGCTAAACGAGGCGGATCAAGTGACACGAGATACAAGGTTTTCATTACAAACACCTGCTACTACTACTACTACTACTACAATGTACAGTAATCGGAAGAAACCAAGTTCGATAAACGTTAAATTTTTACAATCGTTGAAATTTATTGTACGAGAAATTTGAAAATATGTGCGACATTTTAAATGTTGTGGGCGAGCCGATCTTTGATGATCGCATCGTCAAGATTGAAACTCACACGTACAATCCGTATGTGAACACAACATTTGAACACAGTGATGAGATACGCATACCTATACAACAGCAGGACTTGTACACTTTACCGTGTCAAAGTTTTCTTTACGTCGAAGGAAAAAAACGTTAACGACAAAAGATAAAGAGGAAGTATATCTGGGTAATAATTGTGTAGCTTTTATGTTCGATGAGATTCGTTACGAACTCAATGGTATGGAGATTGATCGTAATAGAAACGTTGGAATACCTAGCACGATCAAAACCTATATATCGCTAACACATGATAAATGCATGGCCATAAAGAATGCTGGTTGGGATATTAAACATCATGTGGACGTAGATAGTTACTTTAGTTTCTGCGTACCACTCAGCATGTTATTAGGATTTTGTGAGGACTACAAGCGTACGGTTATCAATTCACGTCATGAACTAATATTAATACAATCGCGCAACGCCAAAAACTGCATAATAGCCGTTTTGCAGGTAAATCGTGAGGCATTGAATGAAAACACTGAATTATTCAAAGTGCATTGGCGAATGCCACATGTAGTGGTGAACGATGTGACAAAACTATCGCTACTACAAACTCTGGAAATCGGACGGTATTTGACCATAAGTTTCCGTTCATAGGATCTCTATGAGTCTCCATTATTACAAAGCACTACTAAACATTCGTGGGCCGTAAAAACGGCGACACAGTCTGAGAAACCGAGATACGTCATATCTGCGCTACAGACTGCTCGAAGAAACGATATGTCAGCAGATGTCACGCAATTCGATCACGGTCAGTTGACCAACGTAAAACTTTATCTCAACTCTGAATTCTATTCTTATGACGACTTGGATTTAGGTTTTGATAGAAACAAATATGCCGTTCTGTACGATATGTACACAAATTTCCGAAAACGAACTACGGATGTGGTGTTGTCGTATCATTTCTCACAATTTACAATTTTTTGCAATGTGGTCCTTTAGTGGTCATTGATTGCTCACGTCAAAACGAGGCTGTCAAAAGTGCAACCGTCGATGTGCGGATTGAATTCGATTGCAAAAAAAATATACCGGCAAATACTACAGCCTATTGTTTTATTTTGCACTATTGTGTGGTTGAATACAACCCGTTAACTAACGTAGTACGCAAAATTACATAAATTGTGACATCAGCGCTTCTCCCCTCCATAATCTGAAAATTGTTTAAAATCCACAGTATGTACCAATAGACAGCAGTCGTCTTTTATCGGTCACACAATTACATCATCATGGATGTGCCGACGTTTGTAGATCTACAAGGATTTGTCGTCGGGAACAAATTTATTGTCAAAGAAATGGCGGTATTGTGAAAGAGTGGCATTCACTTAGACACCGTTCAATTGGACACGTTGCAATTAGACACGTTGCAAATAGACACAGAATTTTAGACACGGTTCAATTAGACACGGTGCATTTGGACACGCAAGAAAATTCGCACCGTTTATTTAGACACCGTTCAAATGCGCACCGTTCGTTTGTACACAGAAATATGCGCACCGTTCAATTAGACACCGTTCACTTGCGCACCGTTCGTTTGTACACAGAAAGATGCGCACCGTTCAATTAGACACCGTAATAATG
>NW_018022350.1:0-3598 GCF_002006095.1 Pseudomyrmex gracilis
CGAATAATCTGGTGTCGAATAATTTGGTGTCGAATAAATCTGTGTCGAATCGAGCGGTGTCGAATCGTACTGTGGTCAATAGAGTATCACCCGATCAGAACCAGGCGGCAACCCGTAAGTTGCAAAATTAGTAATTCAGAAACTAAAAGAAATAAAAGAAACGGTTTGCACCATCGTCTTCAGCGTAAAAAACTGCAAAATACCAGTGTGTTTTGAAACGTCTAACTATTGTTGTTACCAAACGATTGTTTAAATAATTTAAATTATCAACTTTTTATTACGTGGTATTTTGCAAATCTAAGTAATAGAATGAAGGATCAAAAAACCGTTTTTTGATAACTCTTATGGTTCGCGAAATATTTAAATTGTTTCTTTTCACTCAACGCCATAATTTACAAACCAGTGGATAAAGGGCCTTTGTAAAATTAGTTTTGCCCTAGCTGTGTCTTAGTTCTCAAGATATCCTAAATTTACAATATCGACTATGTGTCATTGAACACAGCATGTGTTAATAAACAAACTATTTATATTTGTCAAAATGTATCTTGACAAGTTCCGGGACTTTTTGGAAACTTTTCACCTTCCCGGTGGTGGTTACTGCTGTTAGTATGGTTGTTTATGTTGTGAATTTATTATTATTACTCCATGTTTTTATTAATTAAGTTTACATTATTATAATAGGTTCTATAATTTACGTTTTTATAACTCTGCCATAATAATTACATTCTGCTTTGTTATTGTAACCGCATATATATCTATTGTCCTGTATAATAGTTAAACAATTAGCATTATTAGCGTTTTGTAAATTAGTTCAGTAGTCTTAAATGTACAATTACCCTTTTAATTAATATTTAGGTAATTTAGGCAAAACTTAAAATATTCTGTAATATTCGTGCGCGAAGTGTTCCCACGGCAAAGTTCGCTTGTGAAGGGCCAGGGTCACTGGCTTGGCCGGGCAAACGGCCCGAAGTAGAGATAAGGCACGCGCCGAGATAAGGGACGCGTGGGACCGCGAACCGTTGGCGTCCGCGGGACCGTTGACCAGGAGCCGGTGACCGCTGGACCCGTGGGATCGTACAGCATCAGCGTATTTGGGACGCTATATAAACGGCCGGAGCGACCGGTCCGGACACACAGTCTGTCTCTGAGATTCATCCTGTTCAGTTCGCTTCGCGAAAACGTCAATACGGAATAATTCTTTTTGGTCGGTACTTAGAATAGTTTAATTTTTTTTGTGTCGGGACTTAGAATATTTTTTTTACGTCCAGGTAAAACTTAGAATATTTTAAGTACTTCCAGTTAAGACTTAGAATATTTGAATTTTTTTTCGTGTCAGAATTTAGAATATTTTAACTTTTTTGTGTGGGTACTTAGAATATTCTTAATTTTTTTTGAGACTTAGAATATTTTAGACCTAGAATAGTTTTTTTTTTTTTGCGTTTCCACTTAGGATAACCTTGCGTACGCAGATCAAATCTGACTTTGAGATTGTTAAATGGTAAGAGTACGAATCAATAATAATAATAATAACTACCCTTTTGTACCTCGCACGCGGGTGTAACATTTAGTCGGTTTACATCGTTCTGATTACTGTTGGTTACTCCTGCTCACTCTGCGTCGTTTTCTGTTATTCCGTTGATGAGAAAGGTGCATCACGAGTGCACACTCGTCATTTCCTGTCATTTTTAAGTACGAGGAAGGTGCACACAAGTGCACACTCGTCATTTTTTGTCGTTCTCAAGTACGAGGAAAGTGCATCACAAGTGCACACTCGTCATTTCCTGTCATTCCTAAGTACGAGAAAGGTGCATCACGAGTGCACACTCGTCATTTCCTGTCGCTCTCAAGTACGAGGAAAGTGCATCACGAGTGCACACTCGTCGTTTCCTGTCGTTCCTAAGTACAAGGAAGGTGCATCACGAGTGCACACTCGTCATTTCATGTCATTCTCAAGTACGAGGAAGGTGCATCACGAGTGCACACTCGTTATTTCCTGTCGTTCTCAAGTACGAGCAAGGTGCATCATGAGTGCACACTCGTCATTTCCTGTTATTCTTAAGTACGAGGAAGGTGCATTACGAGTGCACACTCGTCATTTTCTGATCTTGGGTACTACAGTGAGAACGGTGCAATAAAGATTGCACGCTTATTTGTCGTATCTATTCTTAGGCTTTCCATCAGCCAGAGGCTCCGGCTCCGCGACGGAGGCGGCGGACCCGACGTAGGGGCAGGGAACACCAACTGAGGGCCCTTTAAAGAACCTACGCGCGCACCGGGACTTTCGACCCTGCGGTGCTTGACACTACCCGCGTGACTGGTACGGAGGGACGCGCCGCGAATTTTCACACGACAAGTATAGTGGAACGCGCCGGTAACCGGGTCCCGCAAATTATTGGTAACGAGAGATTTACGGGGCGGATAACGATCAGTCGACCCACGTGGAGGTTGATCCCGATTTCCCGCGGTAGGACTGTTTACCCGGCTACGGTTCCCCCGACGGATCCACGGTTCCGGGTGTACATGGAAAAGCGGCGCAAGGTGTTGTACCTTACTCGGAGATCCACTCACGAGCGTCGGTCTAACCGGGCGCCGTCAACAAAGGTCCCGTGCAGAAAACAGTAACCAGCGACACATATGTAACACACATAAGCCCACCTATGTGCATCGAACGATCGCCACCCCTCGGTAAACCGGGCGAGTATATTGAGTTGACGGATGCGTTTGATTTTTGGCAGAAGTATAACCTTGTCCGATGCCGGCTGGTAGTACTGGCTTATCTTAACCTGTTAAACACCAAGATCTACTGTACGTGGTGTACCCACGAGACGGACGACGTCCTGATACCCGAGGCCGTGATAAGTTACAGAATTTCGATCGGAACCTAGCCCACGTATGTGTTGTGCGCCAAGTGTTCGCGAAATTTAACAATATATCGACCGGTAGAAGAGTGCGAGAAGTGCCACTTTTCCAACATTGATTTTATCGCGGAACACACCGACGATTTTTATACGCTCCAGGACCCCAAAGTGTACATACTTGACGGCCTTTCGATTTAATCCGGAACAGAAGACCCTATCCCACCTCCCGGTCATATTTTCATCCTTCGCCCCGGTAAAGCCCCAGGGTTGACCAAAAAGAGAAGACGTATGTCCGGCAGGTGTAAACGGCCGCAAGACCGTGACCCCCGCTCACACATGTACAATAAAATGTATTGCAAACACAAGTTTTACTTCTTAAATATTTGTATTAAGAAGTCTCTTTGTGTCCAAATAAACGGTGTCCAAGTGAACGGTGCGCATTATTACAGTGCGCGTTATTACGGTGCGCATTATTACGGTGCGCATTATTACGGTGTGCATTATTACGGTGCGCATTATTACGGTGTGCATTATTACGGTGCGCATTATTACGGTGTGCATTATTACGCTGCGCATTATTACGGTGCGCATTATTACGGTGTCTAAATAAACGGTGCGCATTATTACGGTGTCTAATTGAACGGTGCGCATCTTTCTGTGTACAAACGAACGGTGCGCAAGTGAACGGTGTCTAATTGAACGGTGCGCATATTTCTGTATACAAATGAACAGTGCGCATT
>NW_018022350.1:4223-15611 GCF_002006095.1 Pseudomyrmex gracilis
AATCGTACGGTGTCGAATAATTTGGTGTCGAATAAATCTGTGTCGAATCGAGCGGTGTCGAATCGTACTGTGGTCAATAGAGTACCACCCGTCTAAGTGCACCGCTCCCTCCCACCTTCCGGTCATATCTTCATCCTCCGCCCCGGTAAAGTTCTAAAGTTGACCAAAAAGGGAGGACGTACGTCCGGCAGGTGTAAACGGCCGCAAGACCGTGACTCGGCCTCTGGAACGTAACAATTGCTTGATCACTCGACGCGCACAGGCAATGTTTTTCAGAGATTTTTACATGTACGTATATTTGTACCAAAATTGATTTGATCGTGGCAACAACGTAATCGCACAATCCCACAGATTTTTGGCGTAATCGACCTGCCTGTTGCGCATCTCCATCTCCATGTATTTGAGACACACAGAGATATATTCCGATACTCTACCCCCAGCGCTCGCTCGTAAATACATTTTGCCCGTTGAATCTGTTTCTGACTTTCTTCTCATTGTGCGTACTTTATCCAGTTAGAGATGGCCATATGAGTCTTGCGTATGACAACTTCAAACGCTTTGCGATTTTAATGTTGATAATTAGCAAGTTTGTGAGGGTCCAAGTTTTTCTGCTTTGAAGATGAAGGCAGAATTTTCAAGTCACATGTTTTTGCTTCACGAAGCAGCTGCACGGCGGTGATCTTTATTTCCGCGGGCGCCTAGGTTTTCATCTTTGCCACTGTTATGTCCTAGAGGCCGGGTCACGGCCTTGCGGCCGTTTACACCTGCCGGACATACGTCTTCTCTTTTTGGTCAACCCTGGGGCTTTACCGGGCGGAGGATAAAGATATGACCGGGAGGTGGGATAGGGTCTTCTGTTCCGGATTAAATCGAAAGGCCGTCAAGTATGTACACCTTGGGGTCCTAGAGCGTATAAAAATCGTCGGTGTGTTCCGCGATAAAATTAATGTTGGCAAAGTGGCACTTCTCGCACTCTTCTACCGGTCGATATATCGTTAAATTTCGCGAACACTTGGCGCACAACACATACGTGGGCTAGGTTTCGATCGAAATTCTGTAACTTATCACGGCCTCGGGTATCAGGACGTCGTCCGTCTTGTGGGTACACCACGTACAGTAGATCTTGGTGTTTAACAGGTTAAGATAAGCCAGTACTACCAGCCGGCATCGGACAAGATTATACTTCTGCCAAAAATCGAACGCATCCGTCAACTCGATATACTCGCTCGGTTTACCGAGGGGTGGCGATCGTTCGATGCACATAGGTGGGCTTATGTGTGTTACATATGTGTCGCTGGTTACTGTTTTCTGCACGGGACCTTTGTTGACGGCGCCCGGTTAGACCGACTCTCGTGAGTGGATCTCCGAGTGGGGCACAACACCTTGCGTCGCTTTTCCATGTACTCCCGTGGATCCGTCGGGGGGACCGTAACCGGGTAAACAGTCCTACCGCGGGAAATCGGGATCAACCTCCACGTGGGTCGACTGATCGTAATCCGCCCCGTAAATCTCTCGTTACCAATAATTTGCGGTTACCGGCGCGTTCCACTGTACTTGTCGTGTGAAAATTCGCGGCGCGTCCCTCCGTACCAGTCACGCGAGTAGTGTCAAGCACCGCGGGGTCGAAAGACCCGGTGCGCGCGTAGGTTCTTTGAAGGGCCCTCAGTTGGTGCTCCCTGCCCCCACGTCGGGTCCGCCGCCTCCGTCGCAAAGCCGGGGCCTCTGGCTGATGGGAAGTTTAGGAACAGATACGACAAATAAGCGTGCAATCTTTATTGCACCGTTCTCACTGTAGTACCCAAAATCAGGAAGTGACGAGTGTGCACTCGTGATGCATCTTCCTCGTACTAAAGAATAACAGAAAATGACAAATGTGCACTCGTGATGCACCTTCCTCGTACTTAGGAATGTCAGGAAATGACGAGTGTGCACTCGTGATGCACCTTCCTCGTACTTGAAAACGACAGGAAATAACGAGTGTGCACTCGTGATGCACCTTCCTCGTACTTGAGAATGACAGGAAATGACGAGTGTGCACTCGTGATGCATTCTCCTCGTACTTAAGAATGACAGGAAATGACGAGTGTGCACTCGTGATGCACCTTCCTTGTACTTAGGAACGGCAGGAAACGACGAGTGTGCACTCGTGATGCACCTTCCTCGTCAACGGAATAACAAGAAACGACGCAAGGTGAGCAGGAGTAACCAACAGTAATCAGAACGATGTAAACCGACTAAATGTTACACCCGCGTGCGAGGTACAAAAGAGGAATTATTATTATTATTATTAATATGTATTCTTACCATTTAACAAACTCAAAGTCAGATTCNATCTGCGCACGCAAGGTTATCCTAAGTGTAGACGCAAAAAAAAAACTATTCTAGGTTTAAAATATTCTAAGTTCAAAAAAAAATTTAAATATTCTAAGTTCTAACTGGAAGTAATTAAAATATTCTAAGTCCCGACACAAAAAAAAAATTAAAATATTCTAAGTCCCGACACGAAAAAATTAAAAAAATATAAGTACCAACACAAAAACATTAAAATATTCTAAGTCCCGACTGAAAAGAATTATTCTTAAGGTACCAGACCAATGTGATCGGATGAAAAAATCAATTTTTCAATTTTAATATTTTTTAATAGTAAATTATCTCAAGAATATTGTGTCAAATTTTTAGACCGAAATTCCAAATAGTTTTAATTCTACGAAGAAAAGAAGCGCGCGTCCCCTCTCTATTGTTCCCTGGGTCCTTTATACCTGCGTTCTATTCATATAAGACACACATATTATAGCTTAAAGTGTACCTTCGAGTGAGACAAAGATAGAAAATACAGTTCGTACGTTATTGTATAGTAGACATTTCGGAGTATCGACAGTGAAAATTTCTCTCTCGGAGCGTAAACATCATCTTTTACGATGGATAGACGCAGCTCTAGAGACGGTCGACATGCAAATAAAAGTGGAAGAAAGAGATCTTTTCATGGTAATCAACATACCTCTGAAGCAGATACTGATTTTGTTAGTACATCAGCTGAAAAACTTAAAAATATCAGTGATTTTGAGGTTAATTACGATTCAGGCTTCAAGTATGTTTTGATATCTTTTCTAACGGTGTTTAGTACATTGGAAACATTGTTGAAGTGTAAAGAGTGCAATGGCGATATAAAATTTTTAAGAAACTCTCCAAGAGGACTGGGATTTAAGTTAACTGTTAAATGTTCTTGTAGAGAATATAAAATTGATTCCTGCCCGATGATCAAAAACGCGTATGAGGTAAATCGACGGTTTGCTTTCATTATGCGACTGGTTGGCGTTGGTCATGCGGGTATAAATTTGTTTTGTTCTTTGATGGACATAAATACTTATCATAAAAGTCTCTATCAGTCTGTAGTAGAGCAGATTAGTATTGCAGTGAAATCCGTCAGTGATATGGTTTTTAAAAAACCCGTAAAAGAAGAAAAGCGAAAAAATGTCGAGAAAGGTTTTGCAGAGAACGAATTGTCAGTGACCGGCGACGGATCCTGGGCTAAACGTGGTTTTTCATCACTCTTAGGTCTTGTTTCGTTAATAGGACAATTTACCAATAAAATTCTAGATGTTATAGTCAAATCAAGTATCTGCAAAGGTTGTCACCATTTAGCGCAGCTGGATCCTCTTGAAAGTGAAGCGTTGTATGAAGATCATAAGAGTGAGTGCATGGCTAATCACGAGGGTAGTGCGGGCAAGATGGAAGTAGATGGTGTTTTAGATATGTTCAAAAGATCTGAAGAACTTCATGGAGTGAAATATACAAAATATATTGGAGACGGCGACAGCAAAACTCACAAAAACTTGATCGACAACAAACCGTATGGCGGAAATCCTGAAGTTGAAAAGTTGGAATGCGTGCTGCATGTAAAGAAACGCATGTACCGACATTTACAAGGAGTAAAGAAAACTCTTACTGAGTACTTGAAAGCCAAAAAGCAACTCGAAGAGGAAGAGAAAAAAAAGAAAGCCGCTGAAGAAAAAAAAGCAGGTGTGAGCGCTCCAAAAAAGCGCAAGACGAATAAAGAATCTTCCGCAAGCAGTGAACCAAAACAGCCGAAGCCACTTCAATTGACAAATAAAGTGATGTTGAAAATGTCGACATACTATGGACTAGCAATTATGAGGCATCCAGATTCTTTTGAAAAAATAAAAAATGTTGTGTTAGCAACTTTTTATCATATGACATCGACTAACGCCAATCCGCAACATTTGTACTGTCCCGAGGGAGCAAACTCTTGGTGTGAATACCAACGGCTCAAAGTAGAAAAAAAAAGAGAGTACTTTCGAACATCCAGTTACTTTTGACGAGGAAACAATAAAGCTGTTAAAGTCAGTTTATGACGACCTGTCTAACGACGATCTATTGAGAAGATGCTTAGGAGGCAACACCCAAAATAACAACGAAAGTTTCAATCACTGTGTGTGGAACTTAGCCCCTAAGCATCTTTTTACTGGAAAAAAAGTACTCGAGATTGCCACTTTGATAGCCGCATGTTTGTTTAATGAAGGCTTCTTACCTATACTAAAAATTATGGAATGTATGGGGGTGCAACTAGGCCAAACAGCTAGAGATTTCTCTGACAATTACGACGCAGCTCGGATTTCAGACGCTGAGAGAACCGCTGCGACCAACTTTAAAGAGGCCAGAATTCTTCGAAGAGCCTTGAAAGCTGCTGAAAATGATCTTTTTGAAGAAACTGAAGGACTACTGTATGCACCAGGCATAGCTAATTAGTGTAACTATAAATTATCTATCAAAACTGTGTTATCAAAACTTTAAACGCGTTTTTCTCGAAACCACGTTTTTGAGTCGCGGGGGAGGCGCTGACAAAAAACTATTGAACCGATCGACCTCAAAATTTGACTACATATTCTTAACATGACGGACTTTTACACTTACCAAAAAAAATTTTAATTTCTTAATAACAAATTAACTTTTTTAAAACAATTTCGTCAAAAAAAAGTGCGATTAAAAAATTTTTTTTTCAAAAGCGAGTCATTTTGTTTTTTAAGTAAAAAATATGCATTTTACTGGTAAGTGTAAAAGTGACAAGCCTATAGATTAATAAAAAATGTGAATTTTTGTTTTCTGATGTCCACAGGACCCTGGGTGCTTCCCCCCCCATCTTCGTCTTTTTGTTGAGGACTGTACTTTGGCGCTATATTACACATTGAAAATATGATCAAATTACAGAAAAAAATTTTTTTTTGTATATTTTCAAATTTTAACAAAAACATATCAAAAGTTCATAACAATCGCATTTTATTTTCCTTTCCAAAAAAATTCGCGAAAAAACGTTCAAAAAATGTGCGTCACATTGGTCTGGTACCTTAACAGACTTTTTTGCGAAGCGAATTGAACAGGATGAATCTCAGAGACAGACTGTGTGTCCGGACCGGTCGCTTTGGCCGTTTATATAGCGTCCCAAATACGCTGACGCTGCACGGTCCCACGGGTCCAGCGGTCACCGGCTCCTGGTCAACGGTCCCGCGGACGCCAACGGTCCGCGGTCCCACTAGCGTCCCTTATCTCGGCGCGTGCCTTGCCTCTACTTCGGGCCGTTTGCCCAAGCCAGTGACCCTGGCCCCTCACAAGCGAACTTTGCCGTAGGAACACTTCGCGCACGAATATTACAAAATATTTACGTTTTGCCTAAATTACCTAAATATTAATTAGAAGGTTAAGTGTACATTTAAGACTACTGAACTAATTTACAAAACGCTAATAATGCTTATTGTTTAACTATTATACAGAACAATGAATATATATGCGGTTACAATAACANAGCAGAATGTAATTATTATGGCAGAATTATAAAAACGTAAATTATAGAAACTATTATAATAATGTAGAATTAATTAATAAAGACATGGGGTAATATTAATTAACTCATAACATAAACAATCATACTAACAGCAGTAACCACCACCGGGAAGTTGAAAAGTTTCCGAAAAGTCCCGGAATTTGTCAAGATAAATTTTGACGAATATAAACATTTTGTTTACTGACACATGCTGTGTTCAATGACACATAGTCGATATTGTAAATTTAGGATATCTCGAGAACTAAGACAGCTAAGGCAAAACTAATTTTACAGAGGCCCTTCATCCATTGGTTTGTAAATTACGGCAATGAGTGAAAATAATAATTTAAATATTCCGCAAACCATAAGAGTTATCGAAAAACGGTTTTTTGATCCTTCATTCTATTACGTAAATGCAAAATACCACGTAAGAAAAAGTTGATAATTTTATTTATTTAAACAATTGTTTGTTAACAACAATAGTTAGACGTTTTGAAACACACTGGTATTTTGCAGTTTTTTACGCTAAAGACGATGGTGCAAACCGTTTTTTTTTATTTCTTTTAGTTTCTGAAATATTAATTTTGCATCTTATGGGTTGACGACTGGTTCTGATCTGAGTTACTTAATGTATGACTAACGGTACCAGAAACATGATGATAACTAACGCGGGTTGATAAATTACTCGGAAACTTGGTTTTTAGCAATTGTTAATTTACCGACCGTGGCAAATGTTTAAGTACGGTAAAATGATGGTACTGGTAATATTACCAACTCTGGCACTTAACCCTTTCAGCGCTATGAACCCATATATGGGTTCTCACACAACCATTCGTTTGTGGCTATAAACTCACATATGCGTTTTCGCATAACCATTTGTTTTTGGCTATGAACCCATATATGCGTTTTCGCGCAACCATTCAGTTTAGGTTATGAACCCACATATGCGTTCTCGCGCAACCATTTTACCTTTTGTAAAAAATACGCAGTCCACGGTGAGATGCCTCGTGCGGAGTGGGCGGTTCACGGCGCACGCTTAACATCTGGCAACTCAGCGCTCAAAAGGTTAAAAGAAACGGTAGTTATTAGTAGAACCCGGTACCGGCATGAGTTACCTCTTAACTTTGTGTCTTACGGCTTATTTTACTGTACTCGCATCTATTCAAAGTCTATATGCTATGGTCGAGAAGCGTAAAGCATAAAGGCGGTATTTTTAAGGAAGACTTTTTTGACCAATCAGAACACTTTTTGATTTCTAACCAGGTTTTTGAAGTGATTTTTTGAACGAGACTTACTGGGTGGTATTCACACGGGTTTAAGAAGCTAAGAGACGCGCTAAAGCTACTGACCAATCAGATCGTTTCTCGATCTTTTGACCATGTTCTTGAACGTACTTACGAGAAAGAGTTAGTAGACCCTACTTGCAGGCGTCCAGAGAGTCCAGAAATTTCAACAAAATTACTGACCAATCAAACGCGTTTTACTGAAATGGTTGACCAATGAGATTTCTTTTACCCTTTTCAATGGTTTAAAACATGAATTTTAAGAAAAGGCTAACTTGGCGTAGTTGCTACGTGCTTTGTCAATTATTACGGCAAGGGTTTGCACTTCAGTCAATCAGGTTGTTTGTCACCAGGCAATCAGCCAATCAGATGTTTTTACTGATTTTGACCGACTTCCTGAACGAATTTTGAAGAAGGCAACAGTTGTAGCGACTTGCAGGAGTCTAGAGACTTAGAATTGTCAGAAAACTGTCTTGTTCAATCAGATGATTTTACGGGTTTTCAACTAACTTCTCGGCCGATTTTCAGAAAAAGAATTACGAGAGATGACTTACAAGGACCTGACGAGTCGGAATCCACAATAAAACGATTGACTAATCAGATTGCTTGTTACTAGGAAGACGACTAATCAGATTTTATCATAGGGTAAAACAGCTGAATTTTAGCTCGTAGGCTAACAAGACGTGTAGTATACGTTAAAATCTGTTACATGATCATAATGAATGCAAAACAACAGTGAAAACGACACTTGCAAAATTGGTAGGTACAAAAACGCGACTCGGAGTAGTAACTTCTTAAGTTTAGGTGATGACACAGTGGTTCGGACCGTAGTTTAATGTCTTTGCGGACGCTTGACAATGGGAGATACTACTGACAATACACGGTAATAAAATAAGATAATAAGAGAAAAATAGAGAAAAAAAAGAAAAATGTAAATCGAGTCAACCGGGGCTCACCATGGCCACGTCTACAGACGTGACACCTCCCCCCTTAACTCAATCGTGGGAGTGCAAAGCCTCCTGCGATTGGCGCTCCTGCACGGTGCGGAAGCTGTCTGCTAGAATGGGGCATCTTCTTGCAATTTTGCCGACGTTGGTCCTTGGGCTGAATGATGTCCTTGATAGTGGTTCTTGTGGATCCTCAGGGTCTGAGTGGCGTACCGTCAGAGGAATTGGTTCTTCGGTAGATTTTCTGGACCTTGCCAACAGAAGATGCGTGATGGAGCTCTACACCGCTCCCAGCAGTTTAGCACTCCATCCAAAGACGGCGTGCAGCGCGTAACCTCTGATGACAGTGTTGATGCAGGCCTGTAATGCTTTGACTAGCATAAACACCATTATTTCTCCAGCACTAGCTGATCCGAAGGTGACAAACTCTTGCCAGATCCGCTTGATGGCGTTGGTCGTTAAGTGCTCCACGTCTGCTTTCTTAAGAAGTCCGGTCAGAGATATGGTGTTCTGCGGAACATAACGCCCAGTTGCTCCTCTGGCCATGGTATGAAGAAGTGCCGGTTTTTCTGCCGGGAACATCAGGTGGTCTTTTAATTTGTCGAGGTCGGCCTGACTGTATATTCCCGAGGTGACCAATGATCTTGCGTCTACGTATTTCCACGTAGGCTTCTTCATCAGCTGTAAGTCTTGTGGTGCCAACGTTCCAACTGGTTTTGGCGACAGTTGATACCAGGTGTTGTCGATTAGATACATTGATGGCAACACTGATGTACACTCTCTGACCGTCCCCGTCTTGAGTAGGATGTGGGTCTTTGGCATGAGGAAGTAAAACACGTTTTGGTAGAAAACCGGAAGTTCGTTATAACATTCTTCAGTGTGGAGTACCACCACGGCAACGGGTGCGCACTTTACAACATGCACTGACTCACCCGCACTTACTGCCATGTAACCGGGCTGTTTCATCAGGTTGTACGCAAACTCGTCAGGTACCAGGCTGGCAAACACGAGCAGATTTTTGAGGACCTGTTGTTCCAGAGCGCACTTCTGTTTTAACACGTCTTGGTACAGTGTTGTTACTTGCTGACGAACGTGCTTTTCAACGTATATAAACTTAGAGTTTACATACGTAAAAATGTCCAAGTTATTTATTAAGAGTTTCCTCCGCGTGAATACTTCGTCTTTTTTTGCTTCCAATACAAATAACTTTGAATGTTCCGTTTTGATAAGTTTATAACCGCAAACGGACTGCTCGCCGTGTCCTCCGGTCAACGCAAAGGTGATGTCGTCTGTTGTTACAGTGTAAACCTCCGGTGTATCTGGTGTTGGTGGAAGTAGCTTGACAGCTGTTCCCTCGTACAGGACATCGTACTGTTGGAACTTGCAGTCACTGACCGGCATTTCTGCCCAAAATGCATTTCCATTTTTGTCGATCAAACAGGACCTTTTTGACAGAGCGCAGGTGGTCTGGTCTCGCAGAATCACCCGATCCTGTGCCAGCTGAACCGTTGCTGTATACTCAGATATCAGTATTCTCACAGATGCCTGGACAACTACGTTGTCCCAGGTGCCGTAAGGGTCTGAGTACTGTGTCCCGGAACACCGGCCGTCAATTCCTATAGATCCTGCCAAAGTGATACTTCGATACGTTGTACTATTTAGGGTGAGTCCGTCCACTTGAACAGCGGGAGTTAGTGCCAGCATGCCCGTGGTATGTGCTGCCTGACACGTGTCTCTAGATAGATTTAGTAGGTAAATCCTTCGCCCGTTTTGCACGACCGAGGTATGAGAGTGCATTCCACAATAGAAAATTGTCCGGTCTACTTCGACCCTGCACTGGATAACTTGTGTCCGATCATACTCGGACAACTGGAGCAGTTGCACAGTAATCTTGACAGGTGTTGCTTGAGCCGATGGCAGGTCGCAGTCTTTGACATTTAACAAGGAAAATGTGGTCACATTGGCCGCTGTTCCGCCGCAATTGTACCCAAGGATTGCTGTCGGCGGAAGAACCTGAAGTCCGACCAGGATCGTGAATAGCTCAAGTACCGTCGTTGTCGGCATCTGCAACAGAAGTCCCGCCCAACTTAGCCTTTCGCAGCTTGTTCATATGGACGATTTTGGTCCGGTTTTGTATTTGAATTTTTACATTATTATTCGTCAACACTTCTAGGACCACATGCGGCCCTGTGTACTGATCACCAAACTTGGTGGTCGGTTCCCGCAACAAATACACCGAATCACCGATTTTGAGTTCCTGCGGGTGGATTCTTTTGTCGTAATATTTTTTTGAGCGCAACTTGGCGCTGTTCAAATTTTGTCTTGCCAGTTGCGTCACACGATTAATTCGATTTAGTAGCTTCACGTAATAATCTAGGTACGTTTGATCCATGTTTTCCTCCAGAGGGGGATCAGCAGATGGTGTTTGGGCTGGTTTCCCAAACACTAGCTCGTGTGGGGTAAACCGTGTTCCCTCGTGGTAACTCGTATTATCAGAGAACATCGACATGTCCAAGTACTCGTCCCACTCCCTCTCATTGATGACAAATTGTTTCAGAAATTCGGTAATAACGTGATGTGACCGCTCGAGGGATCCATTGGACTGCGGATAGAAAGCAGTAGTTCTGATCTGTTTTATCCTGTATTTTCTTGCCAGGATTTTCAACAATGAGCTTGTAAAGTTGGTTCCTTGGTCGTTGTCAATGTTAGTCAATGTTAGTCAACGGTGGACAAAACAATCCGAGGTAAGTCTAACTTCGTAACTATTGCTTAAACTCAGAAAAACGTCTTATCCAACGTAGATTCGCACGCGTGTTAAACCCGATAACTTTTACTACCTTGTATCTTACTACTCCTTTACAGGAATCTGAATTACGTCCGGGTTGCTTACACAAGTCAAACCCGTGTTTAGTACCAAGTATTCAAAAACTAGCATTTTCAATTATTGCTGATCTTTTGCCAACACATTTGATTATTAGAGTCTAATTATCTGTTCAAGTTTGAAGAATAATTTGTTACTTAAATTTTCAAAATTAGGATTGAACTTGAAATACCTAACTTTTACAAAGTTTTGAATTATAACTCAAAACTTGCACACACTCCAAACACAAAATTATATTAATCCTAAAACTTACAGCAATAATTGGAATTGCTTGTTTTACAACCACCTCTTAGTGAATGTCAGGTTGGCGAGTAGATTCGCTTTCAATGGGCGTCTTAAAACAAAAGCACAAAATAACCTATTGATTAAAAATTGGACGTTATGCACTCCAGGCTTATATCTAGCAGGACATAAATAGATATATATATATATATATATATA
>NW_018022350.1:20866-28463 GCF_002006095.1 Pseudomyrmex gracilis
TTTAAGGTTATTAATGTCTTATCGACGTCTCTAACCTATCTTTAGGTCATATGGCACCTACTGCTGCATTCTAATATGATGGGAATGTCAAATTCAAATTTGTCCGGATTTAAGTGGCGGACCCTGTATATATATATATGTTGTGTGTGTGTGTGTGTGTATGTGTAGAGTACATAATTAGATCTAAGTCCGCTCTATATATAACACAAAACTATGTATTAATTTACAGTATTTCATCGTAAAAAATGTTATTTCTAACACTGTTTCTTATCTTTCTGCGTTAACCTCGCTTCCTGGAATGCACCTTCAACACTCGGCTCGTCCTCCGAAAAAGGAGCTAAGACTTCCGAGGCCGTCAGTTGCACGGTTGCACGGTTTAGTTTAGTCTATCGTGTTCAACCTACCTAAGAAAAGGCGCCTGAAAGCGTATTTCTCAACTCCCTTCGATGGAAGGCGCTAACGCGTACTCTATCAAGATCCTTCAACTTTTCTTGCCGCAGAGACTTGAAGGCGCTAACGCGTATTTAGTACTCTGCACACCTCATTGTGTAATTAAAATCTTTATTTTCAGCCAACTTTGGGAATTTAGCGTGAGTTTTCGATAATAGCGCTACGCGTTTTAAATCGTTTTCAACCAACAACGTTTAGTGGTTTGTTTAGTTCCGACGCGTTGTGCAAAATTAGTTCTTTGTTTGTAGATACCAAAGATCTGCAAACGTAAAGCCGAAGCAAGTTGGCGAGTTCAGAAACAACGCCGTTTACTCCAGTGGGTGGAAGAAGCCAAACGTATAACCAACATTTGTTTAAAGAAGACTAAACAAAACGGTTACAAATCAACAGCCAGCGAAATTCTCGAAAGGAGCGCCGGTAGTTCAAACAAAAGTCAGCTAATTCCGGTCACCGTTGACAAGCGTCCGTATACTGTGTCAATGCCAGGTACCGACCCCCGTTTTCAAACGTATAAAGCAAAAAGAATTTGTATTGTTTACCCAGTTTTGCCAATAAATTGAACGAATGTGCATACATAAACCATTGCTTGACGGTGTTGTCTACCTCACCCCTGATTTCTATCAGCGGTGCAACTTAGGAAGATACCGCCGTGCTTTTGATAACCAGGTTTGCTGCCATAATTGCGCCGTAGCCGCACGTCCAACGGAACAGTACGGGTAGTTTCTTTCGCACAGCGTGGTTTTCGAAGTACTCCTGCTCTTTGCGCCACTTGTAGAACCAGATTAAATCTCATTCGACTTTTCGAGGATTGTCCTATTTGTCCCGCAAAGTATTTCCAGTTTTTGACAGTTCATATTTTGCGAGCTCAGTTCTACCGCCTTGCTGACTCAACCTTGTTCTTTCACTACGGTCCACCTGTTAGAGACAGTGAGCTGCAGCTGATCCGAGGCGCTAGTTCGAGTCTTCTTCGTTTATCTCAAAATACAACTCGTAGCAATTCAGTGTAAAACTCCCAAGAAACTAAGACGCCTTTTGACCGTGGGGCTCCTTAAAACGGTCTAGATCTCTGTTAATCCTAGGACGAAACAGCCGACAATTCGAATTCGTGTGATTTGTGCACAAAGTTGCACGGCCACATCTTCGACGGAGGATCGTTCGTACGTTTTTCCACCGAAGTGCACAACGTGCGCGATTGAAACATCAAAACTTTGGCAATTTGCTTCTATCGGAACAATGCCACACGCTTCGTGCACACGCGTTTGAATGAGCATAGCAACAAACGCGCTATATTGTACGAGGGTAATCTGTGCACGGTTAGACCAAATTTTGTTACAAAATCGGGCCTACCGCCGCGACAAAAGTCCAAAACGGAATTTGACGTGTGAAACAACTCGATCGGTGTGTTCACCGGAATGCGCAACTACTTGACAAAGCGGCACGTATACGCGTGCGAGTCTAAGCAGTACCGAGTTGTTCACCACAGTTTGCGTGTTTCGGCAGTCAGTCGTTGCTCGCGGTGCCACGTCGTACAAACAGACGCGCTGTAACATTTGATTGACGACACCCAGAGCTCAATCGTGACAATTTTAAATCACTCGCACTGACGTTTGCAGGTACCATGTGAACATATATAGATCCACGTTGTTAGCGAGATTGTGACGTCTCACCTCGCGCGATTCTTCTTCGATCAAGTACTGACTCATTGCGATACAAAAAAAAACGTTTTTTACAGATTAGACGACCAAACATATACACGCACATGAGCGTGAATCGAGGTTTGTTGGAAACCGCTGTATCCGTGGTAAAAAAACGCGGCCAACGCTGCTGTGAACGTAATAAAACTCGTGGTAAAGCAACCGTTGAATCGATCAGTGACTACACGTTGCAAGAAGTATTGAATTCAAATTTCGACGAGGTAATCAGCGACTCCGACGACGCTAGAAATTCCGAGTCAAACGACGACAGCGGCGTTGCGGAAAACGACCGAAGTCCTTACCGACGTACGAGAAAGCTATGGCAAATCACAGCAGCAAAAACAAAGCGTAACAGTACCGTTGATCTTCTCAGAGCGCAACAACGCGACACGACGACGCATTGCGCAACAACGTATCGCGCAAATTGATAGACGAGGATACTCAATAGAACATTATAGAACATTATATTAAATTGTACAACTGCGGTACATTGTTTACAATAAAAAACTATTTGTTACACGAATAATATAAATGCACGTTGATATTTGTTTGCGCGCGATGAATTATACACACTCAAACAAACACGCGATAGTTCCGATTATTCTTTTTTGAACAGAATTAACTTGTTACAAATGTGTCTGTTGCTGCATCGTTTGCGCTATTTGATAGCGTGGGCGAGTTTTGTTTGCGTCTAAATCAAGGCGACCAATTTGCACAGTTGACGGGCGTGAACCAAATGAACGTACACCAAACGTTCGGTGAAGCTCGAGCGACTCGTATTGCGCGACATGGCAACGTGCGTCCAAGTTACGCTTTCAATAAAATCAATCAATTGACTTTTGGTTAAACGTCGAACAAACGCGTTGACGTTGAAACCGCTCAAATTGTTGCACCGTCTAGATGCGAACCGAATTACGTTGTCCGCAACAAAGCACATAAGCAGTACCGCTGCATTTGCCCTGGTAAAAGCGTTGAACGTATAGTCGCGCATGTTCGCCAAGAAGCTGTCAACGCGATTGGAATGAAGAAACCGTAGACACGCGTCGCATCGTTTCACAAACGCTCGAGACAACAATCTACGGGTAACGAATCCAGCTAGGTAACGAATAACCTCTGTTTCAAAAGCTAAACGACCAAAAGACGGTATACCCCGGTGATCCCTTTCGACCACCTGAAATCACTCGAGTCCGTATCTCGGTGAGTAAGAATGCAAAACATAACGTAGAGTCGTTTGCACCGATTATATGGCGCAGATGCCTTATCGCATGTGCGATGCAACATGGTAACAATTTTTTGAACGAGTTTGCGTCGATCTTCAAACGGTAGGTGTTCCTTGTTAGTCTCTTTGTTGCAACGTTGCAATTTTGCTTGTAATATTCTTGATATCCTTTGTTCTCGAACAAGTTCCGTTTCCAATACACGCACACGATGCTCAAGAGTATCACCAACACTATCGTCGCTTCCGATTCGAGCGTCGCTTTTAATACAAACGTCGCTTTTAACCCCGGCTTTGATCCGAACGTTGTTTTTGTTGCAAACATCGTTTCCGATCGCGCATTGTTTGGTTTGACAATCTGAAATCACCGATTCGAGTGGCTGCAAAAGACGAAATAAAACTGTGCTCGATGTTGTCGTATTGCGTTTACGTCGGAGGAATCGTCACCGGAGCATATGGGGTAGCGTTAGCTATTCTGATCGCGCATCTGTGGCAAGCTCCGTAACAATTTAGTACGTGCAAAGTGCCTCTGTATTTTGGCTTTATTTGATTCAACACGCCCACAGTGTTCATGTACCTTTTGCTTTATTTGATTTTATAAAGTAATACCTAACCTAACCTAAAGTAATTGTTATCTGATGTGTTTATATGGTACCCCTCATCACCCATTCTAACGCACTCTTTTTTTGTTGCTCGCTCAATCGGGCAGTTGGGAATTTGCGATGACCAACCTCAAGTTAGGTTAAATTATGTTTGTTCGACGTCGCGATCCTGTCACATGTATTCCACAAATTTGGGACTAACATCAAATAGCATCGATGACACTAAGCGCAATCGTTGAATCAATTTAACATATCGCGTGTACTGTTGGAACAATGTCAAACTCTTTTGTTGCGAGTCAATGGAATCTGCCCGCGTTTGTGGAAACGTTCGTTCAACAACTCGAAACAAACGCGCGGTTGCGTAAAATTTTACAACCTTTCACGTACTTGTTAAACTCGCTGTGAGGATGTTCTCAAGTTTCGGTACTAATGGACAAACTGAGCAACGATTTGATCGCGTGGCGCATCGTTTTTCGCGTGGTAGGTTTTTTCAGTTTGATGCGCGACAACTTGCGCAAAGCGTACGAATCAATCATTGTTCTCCGATTGTTCGGTTTTGATAGTATCTATTTTGATAGATAAACAAAACGCAAGTTGTCGCGTTTTGTCAAAACAAACGGGTAACAAACGAGGATAGCGCTTTCTGGATCGTCCAACAATTGTTGCAAACGTTCGTCACAACGACTCGGATGCGCGACTGTACGAACTCAAAATGTTTCGTTCACGCCTAACAAAAACAATAACCACGTCGGCACTATTGCGACGCCTTGAACGCAACTTCGACGTTCAAAACTAAGAGATCGCAGCACTTGACAACGATGTCGCGTCGTTTTATACAGATGCGCATAGAGATAACAACAACGAGAACGACAAATTATTGGCCAAGAGGGCTCGAGCGGATTAATTAACGGCGCAATTTGCGAACAAATTGAATCTTCGTGTACGCTAGGAATTTTTGCGACGCGTATTAACCAATATAGAGAACCGTTACAAAGCGGACTCTCGCCCCGAAAAAGGAAAAATTGACCACAAAATGTCCGAGATGCACTTTTGATCGACGCACCTTTGAAGCGAGCTCGACGACAAATGGCTGTTGTTACTCGCCAATCTAACCGAAGCGTGCAACAAATTCGACCGCCTCTCAAGATTATTGAAACTATTCACCGCCAAATTGCACCGTTGCAACGTTTGATCCATAGATTTGTTGCGTAATACAAATTCGCGATCGACGAATTGAACGAGAAGTTTGCGCGATACGTCACAACGGACACCGATGGCAAACTCGTGCGCGTGTCGATCAACAGCGACTACAAAACAAGGTTCGTCATGGATTTGCTTCGCGCGGATAGATCCGTCGATCCCGTAGAATACGACGTTTATTGAGCCCATGTCAATATTGTGCAACGGTAGATCGATTCTAACAACGTCGAATATCTGACCGTAATAGACTCGAATTCGCTTGCAAAATGCGCCACAGACATGGTGTCGTCGATGCACATTGAAATAACCGTAACGTTCGCGAAACAGTTTGTCGACGCAAAACGATCGTACTTTGAACAGGTCGGTAACGTCGCGTGCACGATCAGATTGATCGATCAATGCGTGAATGTTCCGCGCAACACTTTTTCAACGAAAACTAACAGATCTATGTTTCTCGCCTCGGATCCGAAGATAGACACCTGTCGTTACATCGGCAACAAAGCGTACATCAACGCACTTATGGACGTATTCGAATTGTACGGCAAACAGTGATCGAATGCGAACATCTATCGCGCTCGAGCTGTACTCAAAACGCTTCGGAAGGAACAATTCAAGACAATGTGACGGAGGTTACGTTAAGGTCAATAAAGCGAAAAATGTTTTAAATGTGTACCAAATATGTATATTTATTTACAATGCACCAACGCAACCGCAGGGCGCACTTTGATTCGCTCTTGTACGCATACATACGCGCGCACCTCAAATTGCTCTTGTACGCATACATATGCGCGTACCTTGATTCGCTCGTGTACGCATCCATATGCACGCACCGATATGTATCGGAATCAAACCAACGAGCGCGTTATCTTGGCGCTGGTCAAGCAAGATCCGTATCGATCCAATTTTCCCATCTTGCGTACCGTGGCCACTTTAGTATCGTGGATGTTCAATCGTTCGTCGAGAGAATCTCTGGCGGAATCAGCGGCGTCACCGTACAAAAGAACGGCGCACGCGAAACTCAGAAGGAAGGCTATCAGAACGCTAGTCGCCATGGTCATCCATATCAACAGTACGGTCGACGCTCCGTGCGTTGCCGACACGATGCTCCAAAACACGCTGTTGTATTGCACCGGTCGCATGATCGCTGCTTGGCGCAAAGCGTTCTTCACGAAACAGCGACACTCGCGCGAGCGCAATTGCGGACGCCAGAGAATCAGTTGTTGATCAACGTCGACGGAATCGATCCGATCGTTGCATTCGTACAATTTAATTGTCGTTGCGTTGAACCACTCGTGCGTCGTTTGTTTCGCGCGGTTAGGTTTTCGACTTCCGCGATTCTAGGCTTAACTGTTCAAACGTTTACGCGCTTCAAATCACCGTTTGCATTAATCGCCAAGCGACGTTCCGTTCCGTCGCGACTGATTGTAGCCATCATGGTCAGATGCGACATGCTATCGTACAACAAGCGAAAGTTGCACAACTTGGAATAAATGAAAACTTCGTCGGGTCGATCGGACGCGCCGACTACGGATCGCAACAAAATTATGATTCCGTTGGGTACTTCGTGACGAATCAGCACGTTTTTGTCCGTCGTGGTCGTCGTCCCGATAGCGCACAAATACATGAACAAACGACTCGAGCGCGATCTGTTTATCGCAACGCCGCTGTTGCGTCGTCTGTGATGAAACAGAACGCGAACCTATTCTTGTCGGCGGTGGACACACCAAAAGAGATCAGTCCGTGCAAATGTCGTGTTTCGTTGTTAAAGTCGCAATCAAACACGGAAAATTGCATTCGTGTTACGTCCAAAGATTAGCAGAGATCTAGACCGTTTCAGGGAGCCCCACGGTCAAGGGGCGTCTTCGTGTTTATTGGGAGTTTTACATGATAGAGAAAACCGAGAAAAGTACCAAAGGAATTACTGTGGTGGGAGACGGAGCGTTCTCACGGCTAGGGCAAGCTCACGCCTCAGGAAAGTCGCACTATGATGAGATAAACTTATTTTTTCTGCCTCGGCGGGAATTATATTTTTCTTATAAAATAAGATAACTGGTTGGCGACATCGCAGCGCTTCGCTTCGGTTTAACTCTAAAAAACGCGATACCTTTGGAATTCTCGCCATGGCAGAATACAAAGTTTTTGGCTTTTCTTAGAACGATGCTGGCGTGACCATGAAGGATGTCTAAATGTCGTGGACAATGTTCTAAGTGCATTCGCACTTTACAACAAGCGTATATACAGTTCGTGCTTTAATATAATTTGAGTACCGTGCTGGTATATATAGATATATACTTTTATGCTACCACGTATGGCTAATACTACGGCTTATATATATATATACTTATGAGAGTTGAAAATGAAAGTATCGTCAGTATTAACATTATTTATTGACGTTATCAGTCGTTTCAAATGGTGCTTTATATATATATATATAT
>NW_018022351.1:0-1302 GCF_002006095.1 Pseudomyrmex gracilis
TTCTCCACGATACCATAATCTTTTTAAATATGCTTGGTTTAAAAGTGGCTACATCGAAGAACGACCACCACAGTTCGAAACTCCAGTAGATTTTTGTTTCTCTGGAAAAGATATACAAGAAATACCACGCTGTTCTATATAGGGCACCCGCTATAATACGTTGTTCCTGGTGCAAGAAATTATTGTATGCATCATTTTTTTTAGGAATCATCATGATTGTAAACACTATGAAGTATAAGAAGTTCTCGTAAGTAAAAGATTTTTATTTAAATACTATTTATTGCTAATGTTTATATACTAATAAATATTCTTATACATTACAGAACATGCTCTGTCATCATATAGTGTGATAGTTCTAATGGAAACTATTGTCTACCTATAGAATTGCTGCACTATATCCGCCACAACTTAAGGAATGGGAAAAAACGTTCAACCAAGCGAAATAAATGACTTCTATTATAAATATAAAAATATAACCAAATATATAAAAATATAGAAAGAGATCGGGGCACAAAGTAACATCCAAAATAGATTGTAAAAAAAAAATTGTACGCAATATTATGTAATATTTGGTACATTATATAATAGTCACATCTTTCAGCTTTAAGAAAAAATAACTATTATTCTTATATATCTTTAGACAAACGAGTATTTTAATGTTAAGTACAATCGCGCAGATCTGTCAACCTGCTCCATACCCAGGGTTAATTGTCACTTGTCTTGTATACAGAGAAACAATAAGATATAAAATTTCTGTTTTTTATTTTATTAAATTTATTGAAAGTACATAACATCTTACATTAAGTATAAAGTATTTATACAATATTAATAATCATATACACCTCGGACTCTTTTTACACGGCCTTTTTTTACACGATTTCAGAGTTACACGGTTTCTTTTAACACGATTTATTCCCAGTTACACAATTTTTTTAAACGATTTATTCACAGTTACACGATTTTTTTGTCAATGTGTATTTGCTACGGAGATCTTGTGAGATTCTTCGTGTTAGTGAANTAGATACTCATGATGCTCAATGCTCACGTTACTAACTCATTGCTGTCAAAATGCAAAGTGTCGTTCAAAAATTTTTTGCTGGCCAAGGAGACCTTGATAGACCAGAATGAGTCTACTATCGTATGCTCTTATCATTTTATTTACATTATTTATTATGTAGTGTCGAGTGCAACACAAACGTTAGCGTGTCATACTGTGGCTGATTAGCGTAGCCAAGTGATATGCTGGCGATTATGAACTAAATGTATATGTAAATCGTATACTGTTATCAAAAAAAATAATAG
>NW_018022351.1:1710-3715 GCF_002006095.1 Pseudomyrmex gracilis
AATGTGCGATTACATAAAGGTGTTCTTACGATAAAATTTTGTACACATGTATAAATAACTACATAAATGTAGAAATTTTCAGTGGCGGCCTCAAACCGATTCTAAAGAGTGAAACACTTATCATGTATAACACGGTTTTGCGTTTTTTTCTCGATGTTTATNTCGAAAACTATTAAAGAAATATAAAAAAATGTGTTATATAGAATGTTTATGGGAAAAACACCTTTATTTACCTACATTAATAGAATTGGTAACAAAAATGTTTTTTATAATTTTGTTACACAATTTTTTTTAGACTTATATTTTTTAAATTCTATTAACATAAATAAATAGAGGACTTTTTTCTATAAAATGTTTGTATAAACCATTTTTTAATATCTCTAATTATTTTTGAAAGAAATCGAAAAAAATAAAAAGCCGCTCTACATATGAGGGGTGATTTCACCCCTTAAAACCGTTTTTTAGCAGCAAAGGAAAATGTCAATACTCATTTATTGACCTTCCTTACATGTGTGCAAAGTTTCATCAAAATCCGAATTTTTGGGTTCCCGAAGTTCCCTTGTAAGTTTTCTGTGGTAAATGCAAAGGATTTTCATTATATTGCATTTTCATGTAGAACATACTGGTATCTAAAGGTTTCTTGATTGGTGCTTGAATGTTATTTTACACATACTTTTTGGGCCTTATTTCGTAAATTTATGCTAAACATTTTTGTATATAAAAATAATGGTGTGCAATCTTTGGTGTATATTTTCAAATCGAAATATATATATTAATCAGTAATTGCACAGCGTCACTTTTACATACGAAAATTATTTATATAAGTTCAAGAAGCTGTTTCATGTGTGACTTTGCATGTAAAATGAATAAAAAATGCATTCTCATAAAATGTAATCTACTACACTATTTATTTATATATATTCATGTTATAGGAATGAGATCATCACTGTCTTCTACAAGTTCAGGCACCAGTGAAGTTTCATACACAGAAGAGAAGGTGAGTTGAATGTTATCTCACCAGTGAAGTTAAAGGAGTCTAACATTTTTGGTTTGCTTTCTATTCATCTAATTTCTCTTATTAACCTCATGTATTTTCACCTAACAGGTACCTCTTGGAGATGGAGTGTTTTGCTCTAAAGCAGCGTATAAAGAGTTAATAAATGTTAAAAAAAAGCCACGCTGACTGGGCATATACTCTTCTTAAAGGAGTTTTTGTTGAAAAAGCACACCTCATGCGAGTGCAAATAAATAGCAAAAATACTGAGAACGAGCGGTTCTCTTCGAACTTTCGTATGGTAGCTAAAGGTAAGTACCATTTTTAGATAAATTTTCTTTTTGTAAGTATGATAATTTTAGATTGTAGTAAAAGCTTAGATTTCTTTTTTTACAGCTTTGCACCGCAATTGACTGATAAAACAAAAAATTCAAGATAAAAATGGGCAGTTGTGTCCAAAATATTTAGCCACAGAAGTAAAAAAATATGTAAAAGGACTTCCTGCTTATCTCGCAGATCGGGCTTATGATATGCAAGGTCCTCAAGGTAACGCAAGAAAAAAAAGTGGAGATCACGCTCCTAAACGCAAACAAAATGAAGAGCCAAAGCGCAAATATATAAGAAGAGGTCAACCACTATTAGAAATACAACAACATTTACTTCCAGAATCTAATACTCAATCACTTCCACTTCAGCAATCACTATCACAGCACCAACTACTGCAGCAACAGCCGCAGGTATCATTATATCAGCAGCAACAATCACCACAATATTCACAGCAACCATTTGATTATTCGTCATACTTCATGCAACCATCAACATCAAGAACCTTTGAAAATTTAGTGTATGTATTGTAATTTTGAGTATAATTTTGTGAAATATTTTATCGATTTAAGAATGAAACAAGACCGATACGAGCCATTCCNAGGATGTTGTGCAGGAATAAACGTGCATGTATATATATATATACACATGTATGAAAATTCTCATGTAAATTATTTTTACATGTGA
>NW_018022351.1:4551-17850 GCF_002006095.1 Pseudomyrmex gracilis
TTTATTCCTGCACAACATCCTGGGAATGGCTCGTATCGGCCTTGTTTCATTCTTAGTTTGACAATTTCACGAGCCTTTACTATTCATTCATTTTATCGATTTGTCCTTAACATTTTTCTCTTCTTTTTAGGTCTGCGTCAACAACATTTACTATTTAACAATTTAAACTGAGATTTATTTTAGGCTCTGTGAAGTCTTTAACTGATAAATGAATGATAAGTCGTTGAGAGCCGTTCGCTGGATGTTATGCGGGAAATATGTCTATACATATATGTGCGTGTGTACACATATATAATCAAATTCACGATTTTCATGTGAGTTTTTTGAATTGTAATTACAATTCTAATAATCATATAGGATGCTCAATTTGCATCTCGTATATTAAGAATCCCGAATATCCCCCTAAATTGATTTAAAATATTGCGAAAAAACTCCTCTGCCAGGAGTCGAACCTGAAATCTCCGGCTTTCCGGGCCGTTGCCTAAATCAATTTGGGAGGATATTCGGGATTCTTCATATACAAGATGCAAATTGAGCATCCTATATGATTATTAGAATTGTAATTACAATTTAAAAAACTCACGTGAAAAACGTGAATTCGATTATATATGTGTACACACGCATATATATGTATAGACATATTTCCCGCATAACATCCAGCGAACGGCTCTCAACGACTTATCATTCATTTATTAGTTAAACATTTACTATTCTTTAAATTATCTTTCAAGATTATACAACTATTTTGTAGTATGTATTAAACAATAATATTGTCGACTTTTTGTAAAAAACATAGTTTACAATAACTAAGAATGAAAAGGCCAATCCGAGCAATTCCCAGGATGTTGTGCAGGAATAAGCGTGCACGTATATATATATATACACATGTATGAAATTCACATGTACATTATTTTACATGTGGGTTTTTTGAATTGAAATTTCAATTCATAAAATTATATAGGATGCTAGATTTGCATCTCATATATGAAAGATCCCAAATACCCCCCTAACTAATTTGAAAATATTGCGAAAAAAACTCCTCGGCCAGGAGTCGAACATGGAATCTCCGGCTTTCCGTGCCATCGCCTTCCCTGTTAGGCCACCGAGGCACTTGGAGTTTGTCTCGCAATATTCGTATATAAATCGATGTTCTGATAATTTTAATAACGCTTCATTTCAGCCGGCGTGAAATCAAACGAATGAATAGTCAAGGCTCGTGAAAATTGAAACTAAGAATGAAAAGGCCAATCCGAGCCATTCCCAGGATGTTGTGCAGGAATAAGCGTGCATGTATATATATATATATATACACATGTATGAAATTCACATGTAAATTATTTTACATGTGGGTTTTTTGAATTGAAATTTCAATTCATAAAATCATATAGGATGCTAGATTTGCATCTCATATATAGTTTACAATATATCTGACAAACTGTACAAGACATTATTATTTGATAACGTAACTCATTTCTGTTTTTGAAAAACTAAAATATGCGATGAAAAACTAAATATGCGATATAGGATAGTTTATATCAAAAGTACAAAACAATATATATTATTTTATCATTTGAAGCAATTTGTACGTGTGTATTTTTATACAATAAATAATACTGTTCTATATAATGATTGTAATTGTTTCAAACTTAAGTGTAAAACTTTACACGTGAGCAATATAAATATAAATATATATATATATGTTTGTATGCATGCATATATTTATCTTTACATTACTATATTTATATTACTATATATATTTTTATTCCAAATATTCAGCATAAAGCTCCTATAACCGTTTAAATTTCGCGTAGTTTGAAACTTAGAGCCTAAAACTCTATTGTAATTTTTCTTGTTTTTCTTATTTTTTAGTGATTTTTTTCAGGACCTCAATTCTCGAATTCATGGATTTGTAAGCGTTTGTAATTGTTAATTTTGACTTTACTTCTTAAATTTATACAAAAATTTTTTGTATGTAAAATTAACGTTACGTGATTACTACTTAGTATATATTTTAAAATTTCAAAGTATATATTAATCAGTAATCGCGTATGGTCTTTTGCATACAAAAAATTTTTGTATGATTTTAAGAATTGAAGTCTAGATTAACAATTATTGAAAATTACAAACGCTCACAAGTCCATAGTAAACGCTTAACGTTAACGTTATGCAAACGCTCAAAAACGTTTTATATAAACGTCTTTCAAACGCTGTAGCGTTGTAATTTCCGCCCTATGAATTTTCTACTGACCGTTTCAAAACTTTCAACGAATTTCCGCAAAACGCTCATACAAACGTCAAATAAACGCTTATAAAACTTCTCATTTTCGTCAGGGAGTAACCAAAGGTTTTGTGTACCAAGTTATGAGGCGGAAGAATTATATATTCTTTCTGGTCCTCTTCGGTAGAGCTGAGGTAACACTTTTGGCATATCTTGTGGTTATTGATATAGCGCTAAAAGATTGATCCGGTTGCAGGAGTAACACACCAAAGTTTCCTGCGGTAGTTACTTTTCGGATAACAGGTCTCTGGCATTTTCCTGCCGGTAGTTGAAGAGAGTGCTGTGCCCTTGCCATTTGAATGCTGTAATCGACGGTCAAGCAATTCACAAATTCAAGCTTAACTTTAGAATCTGATCTGGTTAGTTTCTAATACACAGGGACTTAGTCTTATGGCGCGGCTCGCGGAATGAATTCCATCGAGCGCAATAAATGTTTGTCGGAAAAGGTTGTTTTTGTTACATTAGGATTTATTGGCGTTAGAGTTATATATATAAAAAAAACGTATTCGTGTGTATGTTCTTAAGATTAAATGCTACTAGCTGATTGAATACTTAGAGTCTATGTATAACACAAAAACAAACAAAAAAATGTATATTATTTTTCCTAGTTTGAAAAACAAAGGAGAAGATCTAAATTAAGAGCTAAGTATAAGAGAAGATATAAGACGTAACCTAGTGAGTAGTATAAATGAAACTAAAAGCTAAGTATAAAAGAGAATATTTTTGTGGTTTTGTGTTTTTTTCCTCCTTTTTTTATGACTTAATGCTAACGAAAAAGTGAATATATCGCAACTTAAATGTTAATATATTGTTTTGTCGCATAAAAAGTTTTTTTTATATTCAACCTTCTCTTGCGAGATGGGGTTTTTCCTTAGAGGCTGGGCGCTGCCCCTCACGTCAGTCACCTTCCTGGCGTACCCGAAGTTCTTGAGAAGGGTCTGTATGTCCATATTTTCCTCTCCATCTTCCATCCTTATTCGTAAGGAGACGAATGCCGCTTCATCGTAGGCAGTTCCTTTGATCATCATCCACCCCGTCTTGCCTTCGCATGCCAGCTTCATTAGCTGGTTACTTTTTTGCGGCCACACAGGCGCTAGATCGCTCAACACGGTGTAAGCCATGGAGCAGGGAATTGCCTGCCATGGCACGTCGCGAAATTTGTTCTCGAGGGTATATAGGTGGTGGACCTTGCGAAACATATTCGTCCCGTAATCGCGTAGTGCGACTATGACGGAACCGTTGTCGAGTACTTTGGTGACTAACCCGTGCTACCATGTTCCGTCGTCGAGTTTTACGGCATAGGCTTCGTCAACTTTTATTCGATTTGCCCAGCAGATAAGGAAATTCCCGCGCCGGTGCATACGCGCTTAAAATCCCTCCATCATCTTCTCGAACTCTTTTTTTGTGTTTTTGAGATGCACCCAGAAGTAGAAGGGGGAGGCAACGTGGTGCACCCTTATGGCAAGAGGCGAGCGCGTCAAGTGGCGGGTATTGATGACGAGAATCTCCATTTCTTTCTATGAGGTGGCAAGGAAGCCAGAGAGTGAAAAAAAAGGAAATATGTATTTGTTTCTATATGCGTACATATATATATGTGCTAATTTACTCGTTGTTAAATTATTGTTGCTTATTTTTTGTGTTTGGTTATTGTTTACAGTTTTTATTAAAAGTTGTGGGGGTTTAATGTTCTGTCTGTACGGTATTATGTTTTTTGGGGGATTAAATTAAGAGCTCGGGTTGTTTTTAGTCGCGTTCATTGAGTTTAAAAGAATATACTGACTCATGCGCCAAGAGGTTAGTTCTTACATGAGGCTGGGGTGTTTTGTCTTGAGATTTATGTTTTTGGCAGTTTATTGCTTTTGTTGACCCTGATTCGTTGCCTGAGTCGTTGGTTTCTGTGTTTTGGTGAGATTTTCTAATGCCGAGATGTAATAGTAGTTGTGTGAGTGAGTCCCACACGGCTCCGATTAAATGTAGTGACTAGCCATACACGGTGTGCAATACGTATCTGTGAACGACGGTGTTTATGAGTAACTTTATGAGTCTAGCGATTAAGTAGACTCCAATTACTTCGGCACTTAAATTTCTAAACAGTAGAAATTTGTTCCATATCTTTTCTCATATGGAAACAGTTATTTTTTTATGTAGGCTTTGTCGATGAGGTTTGTGAATGATCCTTCATTCATGGTTGCTGGTTTACCCTGGCGACAGTGTTTAGCACGGCAGGCCGCTCAACGGGAAACATTATATGGTCTCTGAGTTCGACTAAGTCGTTTTCCGTGTAAATTCTACTCGTTGCAAGCGCTCCTGGGCTAACGTACTTCCAGGTCGGTCTTGTCATTGGTTTTATTACGGTCGGAGGTAATGATTCGACCGGTTTTGGCGTGAGTTTGTACCATGCGTCTCCTAAAAATTATTATAAGGGTTTGCTGGAGGGTACTCGCGCTATCTTACCGAAAACCAACTCGTACGGTGTATGTCTNGTGGCCTCGTGTACGCTCGTATTGTAATTAAACATCGCGAGTCCTATCCATCTATCCCATTGTTTTTACGCGTTTGCATATTGTTTCAAATATTCGCCTAACGCGTGGTGAGATCGCTCTAGAGAGCCGTTTGATTGCGGGTGAAAGGCGATTGTGCGAAATTTATAAATTCTAAATATTTTTGCTACCTTTTTCATTAAATCGCTAATAAAATTCCTGCCTTGGTCGGTTAATATGGCTTTTGGCGCTTCTCATACGCAAATAAATCTGTCGACGAAAGCTTTGGCTACTGTTTCCGATGTTTGATTAGGCAAAGGTATCCCCACGCAAAATTTAGTTAATTGGTCTTGTAACGTTAATATGTATTTGTTTCCTTTGTCAGTTATAGGTAAAGGTTCTACAATATCCATCGCAACTTTATCGAAGGATAAAACCGGAGTGTCTGTAATTACCATGGATATTGTTTGATCTTTAAACTTACTAATTTCTTTAGTTAGCATTGTAAACACTGTTGTATGTACCGCTGTACGTCTATTTTTAAGTTTTCCCAACAGTAGTTATATTTTAATCTATTGTAGGTTTTGTTTACTCCGCGATGGCCTTTCGTGGGTGAACAATGGACTTTCTCTATTATTATGGGTCAAAGATCTTTAGGCGAATATTTAAGGGTTCCATTACAAATTATAATTTTTGTTGATGCATTTAAGAAGGTTAGTTGTAAATAAGGTTCTTATGTCTGTCCACGGAACGTTATTAATGTATTCTGTTTTTGCAACGCTAAGTGTTTCTAGGTTTAAGTTCTCGGTTAAGTCTCGCAAGTTTTTTATAGCTATGGATATATGGGTTAAGGTTACAGTAGGTTCTTCTCTTTGTCCTTTGCTAACAGGTAGAACTAAGTGATATCGGCTTCTGTATTTTATGACTTTCGTTATTCCTAAAGTGAGCGTGTCTAACTTGGGTAACTCGTTTCGCTCGAATAATTTTTGCGATCCATTGTCGAGTGGGTTCCTGTTAGTGTCTACGAAATACGCAACATTATCTTTTCGCAAAAATAATAATTCGCGGGATTTGATTATGTTATTATTTATTGATTTGTTTCCTATAATGACAGATTTATTTTTATTTTTCGCGAGTCCGGGTTTATTGTCTCTTGAGTCTCTGCTCTCTTCCTTCTCTTCCTCGCTACCTTCCTCGTCGTCTTCTGTATCGCTCCTTCTTTCTTCTTCCTTGTTCCTTCGTATTTATTTTTTGTCTGGTGGGTCGTTTCTTTCGTTAGATCTCTTGCTGTCTTGTTTTATTTGTTTCGCAGCCTGGCTACGCGTTAGTACTTTGTTGACAGCGGGTGACGCGTGGATTTGCTCTTCCTCAACTAGTATCTGTTTGTCTAATTCGTTTGATTTTTCTTGCGTAAATGGAATGGAATCAGTGCTTTTGTTTAATTCGTAGCTCTCTGGTATGGGTTCTTCGGCGTTATCTTCGATGTCAGAATAACGCAGTTTGACTTCTTCATTTTCTGATTCGTCCTCGTCACTTTCCTCTAGCCATCGTGAAATTTGATCTGCATCTTTTGGCTTATCGGGGTTTAATAATTTGTTATTTTTAATAGGCTGACATTTTGCTTCTTCGATATTCACGGGATTTCGCGACAAAGCATCGGCATTCACGTTGGTTTTGCCGGCTTTGTACACAACTTCGTAGTCATATTTGGCTAATTTTAATTGCCATCGTAAAATTCGCATGTTAGCGTCTTGAGTGTTTTTAAACTACATTAAGGGTTTGTGATCTGTGACTAATGTAAATTTTCGTCCATACAAGTAAAGTCTGAAATGCTTGACGCAGTAAACTATTGCTAGTGCCTCTTTTTCGTAAGTGTCGTATTTTAATTCATTATCTGTCAAAGTTCGCGATGCATAAGCAATAGGTCTGTCTTTATTTATTTCGCCTTGCGATAGTATTCCGCCTATAGCTATTCCGGAAGCATCCGTGGTTAACATGAAAGGTTTGGAGAAATCAGGGTACTGAAGCACTGGTTCTTTGCACAGTTTTTGTTTTAAAATTTCAAAAGATTGATCTTGTGCTTTTTTCCATTCAAAGCGAGTATCGTTTTTTAATAAATTGGTTAAAGGCTTTGCTAATTTAGAGAAATTTGGTATGAATCGTCTATAGTATCCGGCTAATCCAAGAAATTGTTTAATGGTTTTTGAATTTTTGGGTTGAGGAAAATATTGAACCGCTTCTAACTTTTTCAGATCGGGCCTGACTTCATCTTTGCTAATTATATGGCCCAAATAATTCACTTCGGTTTTTAAGAACTCGCATTTGTCCGGTTGTAATTTTAAGTTAGCCTGGCGTAGTCGGTTTATTCAAGCGTCATATTTTCTTTCGTGTTCCTCTAAGGTAGCTGCGTATATTACAATGTAAACAAACAGCTCTTGTCCTTGTAATCTCGACAAGACTATATTCATTACTTGCTGGAATGTTGCAGGAGCACTTTTAAGTCCGAACGGCATTCTTTCAAACTCATAATGCCTAAACGGAGTCGTAAAGGCAGTTTTATGGCTGTCGGCAGGATCCATCTTTATCTGATGGAAGCCCGATGCTACGTCTAACACGGAGAAATATTTAGCTCCCCCCAGGTGATCGAGAATATCAACAATATTAGGCAGTAGATACGCATCGTCTATCATTGCATCGTTGTTTTTTCATTTAATGCTTTGAAATTTAACACCATTCTCCATCTTTCGTTTCCCTTAGAATCTTCCTTCTTAGGCACTATCCATATGGGCGTGTTATACGGCGATTGCGATGGCTTGATAATTCCACCATTTAACAATTCTTCTACTTGGCGAGTAATTTCCTCTTTATGGANCTGAGGGAATCTGTATTGACGAGTGCTTATTGGTTGCTCATCTACGGTCTTTATGCTATGTTGCAAAACGTGTGTTGCTGTTAGTTGCTCTTCAGGAATATGAAATCTATCCTGGCTATTTTTTATTAACTCGATTACATTTTCTTTCTCTCGTTCGTTCAAATGATCGACCCGCAGTAAATCAATAATAGATGACAATCTTTTCTCCTTAGGTGAGTTTTCGGTATCTCTGGTTACTGCTAAACAATTTGTGTCGGAAACAAATGCCTCAAAGGGGTCTTCTATTATTTCCGTCTTTCGGGTCGATTTTCTTTTCTCCATAAACTTGTCGATCATTTCTTGAGATTTACCATGCAACGCTTCTGTTATTTTTGAGGACGGTTTCTTTTTGATTAAATATTTTTGAGATTTGAGAGAGAGTTTCGGAACTACTAGGTTTGTTTTTCTTAATCTTTCTAAAAGTTCTTCAGCAGTGACGTATTTTAATTCTTGATTATCTTCTTCGTTTACTTTTTCTTTATTATATATCCCGACCCTTAGAAATTTAATTTTTTTTAGGGAGGCAATACTTCCCCTTTTTAAATTTCTATTCGACTTGCGTAGTGAGGTAACTTCCCTTCTCGCAATCGACGGATTCAAAGAAACTCGGAGGAGCCTGGAAACTCCTCTCTTTGTGGGTTACGGTATTATTAATTACAGGTGAGGTTTGGTTACTTCCCCCACCAAGAATTTTAGGATAGGAGGTTTGGTAAATTTCCTGCTCACAACTTGAAAATTCACTGCTGATCTCGTTAAGTTCACGAATTTTATTTTCGTTTTTATTCTCTCTCTCGTTTTGCTTTGCGTTTTCGCGTATTTTCTTATTTCGTATGTTTCTTTCATTATATTGGTTTACGTCCTCAGTGTTTTTGTTTTCATTTAGAGTTTTGTGGTTGATTGTGTTTTCAGGCATAAATAGAAAAAGTTTGTTCAGCCTATCCTCGCCTATGCGGGAGGCCGTTTTTTGCACCTCCAGTAGTTCACTCAGAGGTTTAAGGTACAGCGTCGGCACTCGTACTTCGATTTTGTCGTCTAGCGTACTTATGACATTTAAATCAGCCTTTCCCGTTACATTTTCTATTATAGTGTCCCCGAGATAAATTCCGTGTGTTAGTTTTAATCTCAGTATGTATTCGATTTTTACTTCGGGATTTCCAATTCTAACGTAAAATAGCGATTCTGATCTTGGCGCTATAACAACGGTTTCCGGCGAAAAGAATGGTATTTTAGTTCCGCCTACATCTAAATGTCCTTGCGCGTAATCTATCTTTGTGAGGTTTCGGTAAAAAAAGTCGTTTCCTAAGATTCCGGATTGCGATATAGGAAAATCGTCGGAAACGATATGAAAGGTTACGGGTATATCAAATAAATTTAATGTGATTTTGTATGTGTACACGGGAAGGGGAGTAGTTATTTATTCCGCTCAACTTTAAAATGCTTGATTTATTAATTTTTACTTTGTCAGGAACAAAATTCTCTTTAATAACATTGGGTCCGGAACCGGTGTCTAATAATAACGTCGTATGCGGGATGGAATCGGCTAGTTTAACTCGAACAGTAAGCAAACGGCCATGCCTATCGAGATTTATGGTTACTGGGTGTATATCTAGTTCGGGTTTGTTTATGTGAATGTTAGACTGGTCGACGTCGCTGGGTGTGAACCTTGTTTGGTCCCCTGTGGCACACCCGGCTTCGAGGGGCCGTTGAAGTTTCCCGGATTATTTCTGGGGTTGTTACTTCCGATTTGCAACTCGCAGTTTTTAAGAAAGTGCCCCGGTTCTTTGCAATATCAACAAAAAGAACCGCTGTTTGATTGTTTCTGTTTTGCGCGGCATTCTTTCGCGGTGTGACCGTTTTTATCGCAAATTTGACAAACTAATCTTGATTGCAGTAAAGTATCGCATTGTTTGTTCTGTTTCCGCCAGCAATTAGTCGCGGAGTGTCCGGCCTTGTCACACCACTGGCAAATTACAGATAGTTTATTACCTGCGGGTTTATTACCTGCCCGACATTCTTTCGCGCTGTGGCCGGTTTTCGAGCATAGTTGAAAGGCAACGCGATTTTCTTGAACTACATTTATGTCTCGTCGCGCTCGCGGTTCGCGGAGGTAACACTTATCGGCGCTATGTCCGCGTTTTTTATAAATTTGGCATAGTAAAATCTCGGGCCCTAAATCGGCGCGTTTTGAATTGGAATTCTGGGAAAACAGCCCGAGTTTTCGGCAGTTTCTAGCTGTGTGACCTTTCTTGTAACAAATCTGGCAAGTTTTTCGTTCTGTGGCTTGTGCGTTGTTAGCACTTGGGGTTATGCGGTTTCCCTGACGTATCTTGTTTATGGCACGAAGCTCTCTTTCTATGCGGAGGGTATCGGCTACTGTCCCGTCCACATCTAAGGTACGAGAAATCCTTTGCTCGATTTCTGGTTTTAATCCGCGTATAAAGCATTTACACATATCTCTTTCTAGCTCCGCTTTGATATTTCCGCGATTCTTCTCTCGACCCCTGGTATGCTTCTAGTATTTGTTTCCTTTACATTTTGACTTTATTGGCATACGTGACCACGTCTTTGTTATTTTTCTGATAAACGCAACCTAACTCCTCTTACAATTGATATATATTTCTATATGCCCCGTATACTTATTTTAAGAACTTAGTTAATTGAGCGATTGTATCGAATTTATGACCTTGAATGGTGCGCCGCGGTTTGCCTACTACGCGTGTTCTTATGACCTTTGTAAATTGTGAATTGGCTTTTTTTGGAAGCATGGATTTTGCCTTTTCGCACCCTTTAATAAAATAAAATTTAACGGAATGTTCGTCCCGTCAAAGAAAGGTACGGCTTCTACCGCGTATTTTAAAGTGGCAAAATGGTTTGATTGGGCTATGATTTCGACTTCAGTATTGTTTAAATTTAGCACCTCGGGTTTCAAAACGTGTAATGCTAGCGTAAAGCTGCCAAGATTGTCGGCAGGCAGGGTATCGAAACCGACGACGGTTTGATTAATGATAATGTCGTTAAATTTCGAGGTTGGCTGTATCGGCGTACGAGGTAAAGTTGCGGAAGTGGCAAATGGATCACGTATGGTTTCGCTGAGGGAAGGAAACGAAGGGCCTGCCGTTTGTTCTGGCGTTGAGGTAGTTGCCGGTGTTGAGATTTTTTTTCGCGGTTTTGGTTCGATCGCGGCTTTATAGACTTTATTAATTTTGTCTTTATCGGACGTAGACCTCGTGGTCATTCCGACATCTCAAAGATCGCAATTTTAATCCCGGACGAGCTCTCAATTTTACGCAGTTCTGTTACGTCCTGGCCCACGGTTACGGTCGGGCTATGGTGGAGCAACAGAGAGCTGTCGTTTCTCTATCTCCGCACAGTAGATTGGCGATCCCGCTGCGGCAAAGTCGAGCGAATTTGTATGCTCTCACGAACAGGTCAACGGCATATGCCGATCTTACTCTATCCTGTGAGGCCCCGCTTGTCGGTCTTTTTTTGAGTCTAAAGATTTAACTCTATGAACTAAGGACGAGACCGTGCGATCAATTGAGGATGTGGATAATGAGAGGTCGTCTTAATTAAAAGGAAAAGATTATAAAATGTACAATATTACTTTATTCATTTAATTGATGATTTGTGCTACAAATTTGGTCGGTGGTGTGTCGTTGTGTAGTTAGGTGTGATATCGCAAACTTTACAATAAATCAGAGGGTCATCGCTCGGAGGCTAGAGAGAGGGAATACATATATATATATATGTATGTATGCGTGTCGCGAGAGTGTGTGTCAGGGGCCTCCGGCGAGATACTACAAATGTGAGTGTGTCGGGTGCATGTGTGTGGCGCCAAATCGTGGTATGTTGATAGAAATCAGTATCCTAAATCGATTTCTATTATCTCGTGGAGTCTAGCGGAACTAGGGGGAAATATGGAATAAAAATGATGGACTAAGCGAATGTCATCTAGATACGGAAATTTGACAGGGTGGAGTTTTCTGGATGGAGTAGTGGATATTAAGTGAAAGAAATCAGAAGGATCTATGTTTAGGGGATCAACTACAAAAGGTAATTTCTTGTAATCTGCTTTTCGGTAAGCGGAGGCTAATTTGAGGAAATGTTGGAATTTATAGGGTCGAGCAATGGGGTGGTTAGTCGAGAGGAATCGGAAGATTCATCATTCGCGGGTTTTGTCCGGATGTGGAAGGTAGAGGGGAATAAGAGCGAAGAGGTGGAGGCGGTGGATTGTTTGCGGAAGGATCGGGGCTTACAGGAGAGTAAGAGGGAGATTGATACCACGAATCGTCGTCGTGGTGTGTGTCTGTATGTATGTCGTGTGCGGTTGCGTGAGATTCTATGGGTGTGTTACCATTATTATTATTTTGTGCGTGAGAGGTGTCTACGTGTTTCCGTATCATCGTTGCTGTTGTTACTATTATTTTCGTAATCGTTCTCTATTGTCTGAGGAGGGGTGACAGTAGTGGGACTGGTCGGCACCGGCTCGTTTAGAGCAAGGGCAGCCGCGCGTTGCAATCTCTGGTTGCGCCGGCGGCGTCGGCCCTTTACTTCCGCTCGTGATGCTCCTCTTCGGGATTCCACTTAAATGATTTTGTGCAATTATGCTATTGTATTCTCTAGGTTTTGCGACCGTTTTCGGAGATGTTGAGCTTGTTTATCTTTGCTGTTTTAGGAAAGATTGAAAAAAGAAAAAAAGAAAATTTGAACGCCACCCTGAACGGCCATGCACCGTGAGTAGCTCTTCCGAAAAATTCGAATGCCACCCGGAACGGCTATGCACCGTGAGTAGCTCTTTCGAAAAATTCGAATGCCACCCGAAACGGCTATGCACTGTGAGTAGCTCTTTCAAATAATTTGAATGCCACCCGGAACGGCTATGCACCGTGAGTAGCTCTTCCGAAAAATTCGAATGCCACCCGAAACGGCTATGCACCGTGAGTAGCTCTTTCAAAAAATTCGGATGCTACCCAAAACGGCTATGCACCGTGAGTAGCTCTTTCGAAAAGTTCGGATGCCACCCGAAACGGCTATGCACCGTGAGTAGCTTTTTTGAAAAGTTCGGATGCCAACCGAAACGGTTATGCACTGTGAGTAGCTCTTTCGAAAATATTTGGAGGCCACCCGAGACGGCTATGTACCGCGAGTGACCCTTCCGATTAAACCGAATTTCTGAGTGAGTCTATGTATTTGTTTATTTTGACCGTTTTTTCGATTTCTCCGCAAATCAGTCGCAAAATCGGAAGGTAAGTACGCGAAAAGTGGAACCTCCGTATGTATATATATATATATATATATATAATGATGTGGACTACTTGGATGATCTCGGTTGCTGTTGAGTCTTGTAGCCCCAGCTTAGCTGCTGGATGATCGACGGCGGATCGCTTTGAACCGGTGCGGCTGGAGCTGGCGTGGATGGCCTGGTCGGCTTGTTCTCTTTGTACACCTTACTTTTTTATGCGCACTTAGATTCACTCTTCACGAATTCGCTGCGGTACTTCCGGGAAAATCAGCAGTTTTTCTGACTCCAGCCTCGAGAATCGGGCGGGTTCCGTTTGACCACAGTACGATTCGACACCGCTCGATTCGACACAGATTTATTCGACACCAAATTATTCGACACCGTACGA
>NW_018022351.1:18340-19665 GCF_002006095.1 Pseudomyrmex gracilis
GTCGAATCGTACGGTGTCGAATAATTTGGTGTCGAATAAATCTGTGTCGAATCGAGCGGTGTCGAATCGTACTGTGGTCAATAGAGTACCACCCCGAGAATCCCGTCTTATATACCTTTTTGAGTCAGCGAGTGCTCACCGAGTTTCTTCTAATCAGAAAACTTCGTTGGGCCTCACTGGTTTCTATTTGTTAATTAGTCGTCGGGTAATCTTTGTGTGATCGCCAATCGGTGACGATCTCTCGCCTTGGTCGGCTCGCCCGATTTTTCGGAGAAAGGATAAGGGAGAGTGTTGTTTTTCGATCACGCCACATAGACCCTTTGCTATTTGCTTATAATAAAATTGTTCGTGGCGCCGGAGTTTCTATTTGCGCCGGCCGCTCTAGTTTTTATAAACGGTGTTTTTTATGACCCGGAGATATCCGGGTTTGTTTGGAAAGCTGCTCAAAGTGTTTAAATAGTAAATTTTTCTTGCTCGTTATCATAAAGTTTCTGGTTATTACCAGGCGTGATTTATCTTTTCGGGCGCCGATATGATTTCCGTTTGCTCTTCTATCGTCTGGAGTCTAAGTTTCCAAACGATATGAGACCCGTTTGAGTTATTTATTGCTTGTTATTATTTACAAATAATGGGTTTGCTATGCGTTGGCGCGTCGCGTCGTAAGAAAAAGATGACCGTGGAGTCTCCAGGACGTAACATTTCATTTGTAAAGATGCAGTGTATATATTGCATAGACAAAAGGTCCGCTAAAGAAAATTTAATTTGCATATATCGAACTATTTTCTAATAGAGTTGCTAAACAATCGTCCTGGAAAGGATTACGTAATCATTTTAAACTTAGTAACTTAAATTCTATAATAATCGGAATACAAGGTAAAATATAGTTTTTTATTTACAAAAATTCAATTTATCTTTAAACGTTTTATTATATAATTCATATTTTTTGGTTACATTTTCGAGTCAACATCAATTCACAAATAAAGAAGTTGAAGACATCACAAAAAATGGTTTTGCCAAGGTGGTCAAAGATTTAATAGAAAACAAATAGAAAAAATAAATCTGCAAATTATTTAGATGACAGAGAACTCTTCTCAATCTTACTATTTCCATTAGAATACTTTTGTCTCATATTGCTCTATGTTAATATATTCTTGTTTAACGTGATTAACAAAATTATTTTTTTGAACAAATATGTTTCTTTGGTATTTTATATATATAAATATATATATATATAAAATATTCAACTACATTAGATTTTTGTTTACCTTGATCAATAAAATTACTTTTTTTAACAAATATGTTTCTTTGATATTATATATATATAT
>NW_018022351.1:21036-23387 GCF_002006095.1 Pseudomyrmex gracilis
TATGTACGATATTTTGAAGGCTACTTTTTCATTCTTTTTGTTCGTGTTATAAGCGTGTAAGCAGCAGCCTTAGTTTTCAAACTTCAATTGTTCATNACTTTTTTATTAACAACGAGTGACGGCTAAAATTTACGGATTGTTACTCAGGAAGGTGTCCTTGACAACATATGTCAAGCTCATTGAAATCGGAGGGGGGCCTTTTCTATTTACCCCAATCGCGACTAATCGCATATACATAACGAGAAAATGAAAAACAATATCAAGAAGCACGGTAGTGCCTCGCGCTAAGTTCACGCGCAATGAAGTCGCGCGCGAACGAAGCGAGCACTCCGTGTTTCTATTACGCGAAAATGAGTAATTTTCACATTTGCAGAATTATGAAATATTTATATTTTAGTAATGACTGAACCAATCGACTTCTTTTTAATCTCAATTGATTCAGAACAAAACATTTAAAACAAAGTATTATTGCGGTTTTTGTGTTTGTGTTCTCTAATCGGAAATATTTGATAATAACGTTTTGACAGTAAAAAATTCACGTTTTTATGGTCGTCGTGGGATCGGAATTTGTGCATGTTTGTATGCCTGCTAACAGATGGCATAATTTATGCGCACGCTGAAAGAAGAAAAGAGAAAGAAAGCAGGAAGTGTGAGTTAGAGAGAGAAAGAGAAAATCAAGAGGCACGGATGTTGTGAAGATAATGTTTTGAGTCATTTCAGGTTCACCGCACAAAAATTCTTCTGTAACGCGTTATACGTTATAGTTAAGAATGGCTATAAACTTAGGCTCGTTGTTCATATATATAAGTTCAAACGTAAGTTTACGGTTAGTACTTAATTAACATAACGCGCTACAAAAGAATTTGTGCAGTGGATCTTTACGCGCAACGAAGTAGAATCAAAATCGTGAGTGTTTGTGATTATGACAAGTATGTATCATTTTCAATATCAATTTTCAATCAATTCATAAACTGTGTTGTGCGTGCAGTGTTCCACATGTTATTGTTCCACATGTTATCTGCTCAAATATAATAATAAGCAATTATCTAACCTCTCTCTTTGTATGTCAGACAGATTGCTTATTATTATGAGAGAGCAAATAACATGCAGATATTATATAAATAAGTTTTGTTAATTAACTACTTTTTATNTTACAGATTGTTACGCACTACTCTATATTTGACACCGTTTTAACAAAGGCAGTACATATGTTGACAATTGAAAAGGATAAAATATATGTAAATCCACAAATTCCAATAGGAAGCTATTTCTTTCCGGACACTTAACATGGCAAAATCAGCATATTGTACATTCCATAAAAATTTCTTGTGAGAAATTGTAAGAAGTTGCAAATACACAAACACATTCTTTCTTTAATTGTTAATTAGTTGGCTTGTCAAACTATTTTAATAGAAAAAGTCTAGTTAATTTTTTTTAATAAATTTAATTCTGTTCAAATAAAATTCAAATATTCTTTATTTACAAACTTTAACACTTACTGAACTTTTTAATTAGTATCAAAAAGCTTTGCTTAAAAATTTTACTTATCTGAATGTCAACTATTTTATAACAAATTTATACAAAAAACATCATATTCCAAGGCAGAAATGCACACTGAATTAGCATTACAAGCTCAAGTGTTGGGTGATGCTTTGCAAAATTTTCCACAAAATTTGATTAAAATAATACTTAAGATAACACTCAATAAGGTTTTGCTCAGAAATTANGTAAATGATTCATCAGATAAATAAAAATAAAGATGTCATTTTTTCTTGGAAGATATAACTTTTTTTTTTTTAAGTAAACTGTTTTGAAACATGGTTGATGATGTTAATATTTTTTTCCATCTTAATGTATTTTCTAAACTACAACATATATACTACAAAATGTATGATATCTCAAAAACCTTCCCAAAAACAGCTAAGAACAGGCGCCAAGTACACGCAATATGTATTGTCTTTAAAAACACATGTTTTACAAAAAGAAGTGATATCAAACGGTAGCACCAAGTAAACTTTTGTTCGTTGTTATATAAAAAAAAAATACAAATCAAGAGGCACGGTAGTGCCTCGCGCCAAGTTCACGCGCAACGAAGTTGCGTCGAACTGTGCGAGGCACACTGTGCCTCTTATACGCAAAAATCATGCATTTCAGTGGAGGGGAGATTTTTAATCAGTCATTTCTTAATAACGACTGAACCGATCGACTTNTTTTTAGACTCGTTCGATTTGTGTTGACAAAATAAAAAAAAAAGTATTCTTGCGTTGTTGTTGTTTGTGGNTTCTGAACGGAGATAATGGAAGATAAAAAAAAATGTGTGTGAAAAATATTACGTTTCTTATCGTCATACC
>NW_018022352.1:0-15896 GCF_002006095.1 Pseudomyrmex gracilis
CAAGCTAGTTTATACGCTACTGAGTATATCGAAATATCCGGATAATACAGATATTCGAATAACTCGAATAGTGCTATTCGTACTATTCGCTGCACAAAGTATCCGGATATTCGAATACTATCCGTTGATCGAAGTTTATTCGTACATATATATTATATTCGAATATCCGGATATCCGAATCACACTGTTATTCGAATTTAAGCCGCAGCCCTATTAATATTGCGTGGAGGTTACACGGTTGGATTTACACCTCTTTTGTGTGTTTGCGTGCGTGCATGATCATATCAACACACACACACACAAAATTATTAAATATAAAAATTTAAATATTAAATATTAAATTTTTTTTTATTAAACGTCTGTAACATTTTAATAATAAATTCATAACTTTCTGACACATTAACAACCGTATTTAAACTCCAATCGGCCTATACAATATTTTCCACTTTAGAAGTAATTTAATATTAAATTAATCTATAACCTTGCAATATTACAGTAATATTCTTGATATATCACTGCAACATTACTGTGATATATCATCGTAATATTACTAAGATGCGATTCGGCGGACATTTTAATATTACTGTGATATTACAGTAATACTACTATGATATTTCTACTATATTAGAGTGTAATATTGCAATCGAAAAACAATATTACTGTAATATTGCAGTAATATTACGTGCTATGTGGGTAGTAATGCTAATGTCGGCGGTACTGTAACTTTCGAGTCTTATTAATGGAAAAGTACTTAACAAAAAAGTACTTAATATTAATGTTTTGGAAAGCTCTCAAAAAAAGCTATAAGAATATGTTATGAAAAGTTCAGGATTCTATTTAAGAATTTGATGGTGATCTTCACGTGACCTTGATAACGCTATTTAAGTACATAATAATATTACCACGGAATGCGCCTTATAAAACTCTAACTTTTTATTCACAATTTTTTTTCCAAAAGCGTTATTTCTCGAGTTATTTTAGTGTCCCTACCTTTTTTCACCACCCTGTATATACATATATATATATAAGTTGTTCCGTAATTGTCGTACAATCTCTCGTGGGCAGGTAGAGACGGTTATATCACAGTTATATTGAGTCAAAAAGTCCTTTATCACTTTGCGAGATTGCAATAATTACCAAAATCTTAATTAATAAATTTCTGCGAATGAGCGTGCATCGGGCTGTCTTACGCGCGTTGGACAGCACGGCGCATTTTGCGCGCTCATGATGTTATCCGTAGCAAGGTGTGGGAGAAGTTAATATAACAGTATGTACTATAACATATACATAATAAAAGGTATCCGCGCAAAGCGCGCCGGGCTGTCTTACACGTGTAAGACAGCCCGATGCACGCTCATTTGCAGATCTTTTTTGATCTCGATAATTATTGCAAATTTCGCAAAATGGTAAAAAACTTTCTGACTCAATATAACCCTCTCTATCTGAGATTGTACGGCAATAACGAAACATCTTGTATATACAAGGTGACGAAAAAGTACCGGAACACTTGAATATTTCAGAAAATATAAGTTTTACAGAAAAGTGTTTCAGACAAAAGTAGTATAGTTTAAAAAGATCTATTTACTGATTGTATTACTGTGATACTTGGATTGCGCCGCCAAGGTCAGGTCAAGGTCACATTGATTTTTTTAAACATAACTTTCTATTTTGTATTGTAGATTCTTATAGCCTAACTCAAGAGCTTTCCAAAACACTATAATAAAGTTTATTTTTATTTAAGTATTTTTTAACTTATGAGAGTTAAATATTAGAGTACCGCCGATACTTTTTCTACGAAAATGATTTCAATCAAAACGAATTTTGTGAGTTCGTGATGCAGAGAACTGACAAAGAACCTAACTTCTTATTCAACATAGTTTTTTTTGGAACCAACATTCGAAATAAATGATAACGCCAATGCGTAATGCTAATACCGGCAATACTCTAATATTCAACTCTCATAACTCAAAAAGTACTTAATAAAAAATAACTTTATTTTAGTGTTTTGGAAAGCACTTGACACCAGCTATTAGATTCTAAAATAAAAATAGGATGTTTTATTTTAAAAAACTTAATGTGATCTTGACCTGTGTGTGTGTGACTTATTTAATACCACTCAAAGTCAAACTGATAATATCAGTAAATAGATCTTTTTAAGTTTTATAACTTTTGTCTAAAACATTGTTTTATAAAACTTATATTTTTCAAGTTATTTAGGTGTTCCGGTACTTTTTTTGTGACCTTATATATATGTATATGTATATGCAGTGTATAAATAGTACCGGTATTGCAAAAAATCTGGAAAACTAGGCATTTTACGAAAAAATGTTTCAGATAAAAGTTGTACGGTTTTAAAGGATCTATTTACTATTCTTATTAGTTTGACCTCGAATGTGACATCCAAGCCCATACAGCACAGAACATTCCGGTTATGTTGCTATAATGTTACATCATTGCAAATTGCAATGTAATGTAACAACAATATTATAAAAACACTGCAATTGCAATAAAACAATAATAATATTGCAGCAATGTTTCCAAAATAATGTAATGTAACAGCAATATTATAAAAGCATTGAAATTGCAATAAAACAAAAATAATATTGCAGCAATATTTCAAAAACGATAATACAAATATAATATCATAATTTTAAGCTAAATTAGACAAAAAGATCATTTTACTACACTTATAAAAACAGAATGAAAAATATGTATCATTATAAAAAAACAGTAATTATTTTTGGCTGGTTTAGTTATATTTTTGATTATGTAGCGTACATTTATAAAATATAGTTTATAACAGTGAAGCAATGTCTACACTGAGTTTTATGAGAGAATATCAAACGAAACAAACAAAAACTCGGAACAAACGAAAACTCGTCTGTTTTGCACATATTCTCTACTACTAGAAAATCTCCCCACTCTACAGCCATTGGCTGTCATCGAATATCCCGCCAATTCCGGGCGTAACACTATCCTCACATTGCACGTTGTTCTTCTTCTATGCACAGACTGGCACAGATCAATTCTCTTAGTAAACTCATTGTTAGTATAAATACAAGTTGGCACATACAGTTGGCATTGTCTTTATAATTTTGGTAANTACACAATTATTATTATAATTATTTTTAAATATTTAGTATAGTCAAGATTATACTTATTTAAATAATAAAAGCACGTCAACATTTAAATAAAGTAAGTATTAAAATAAAGTATTATTAAGTAATAAGTATTATTTTGCCTATATATCAAAAAATTTCTAAGGGTAAGGGTACTTAGGATGTTATTAAAGTAAAGGTACTTATATATATCCATAAAATTATAACTGTTAATTTAAACTATTTTTATAAAAACTATTTAAATGTCATTGTTACTGTTATAACATACATTAATGTTTTTTCAATCAATATAGTTAAAATTGTAGATGTTATTAAATTAAATTAGTAAAAGCGTATAAACGTAATCTATCAAATAAAAAACCATATTTTGCAATATTATATAAATATTACATTCTAATTATGCTATAATATTATAGTGCAATGAAAAAACATATTTTGCATTATTATATATATATTTTATTTTAATATTGCTATGATATCATATTTTAATATTGCTATGATATTATGTTGCAATTTCTAAAGGCGGACATTTTACCGTTGCTGTAGTGTCACAATAATGTTACTGTGGTATTTTGCACTTGCAATATTGCAATCGTGCAATGAAATATTTCTGCAATATTCCTGCAATCGTTTTGTGCTGTATGGGAGGTCAGGACAAGATCACCTTGAATTTTTTAAATAAAACATCCTATTTTTGCAGATTCTTATAGCTTCATTCAAGAGCTTTCTAAAGCACTATAAGAAAGTTTATTTTCATTGAGTTTTTTTTGACTTATGAAAGTTCAATATATTACATATCGCCGGTATTAGCATTATCTATTAACGTTATCATTCATTTCGAATGTTGCTTTATCCAAAAAAAACTGTGTTAAATAGGAATTAGGTTCTTTGTCAATTCTCTGCATCATGAGCTCACAAAATTCGTTTTGATCGAAATCATCTTTGTAGAAAAAGTACAAGTAGATAGTATTCTAATATTCAACCTTCATAACTCAAAAGATATTTAATGAAAATAAACTTTATTATAGTATTTTAGAAAGCTCTTGAATTAAGTTTTAAGAATTTGCAATAAAACGAGTTTTATTTTAAGAAAATCGATGTAACCTTGATCTAACCTTGGCTGTGCTATCCAAGTCACACTGATACAATCAGTAAATAGATCCATTTAAACCCTACAACTTTTTTTATCTGAAACACTTTTTCGTAAAATGCCTAGTTTTTGAGATTTTTCGCGATACTGGTCCTTTTTATACACTCTGTATATACATGTACATATATGTATATATCAGAAAAAAAATATATATGTGTATTATATAATTGTTAGTTTTAATATGTATTTGTTTGTTTTACCATAACGACAGATCGAAAGTGATACCTTATTTCAGACTTCACTTCGCTCGCCATTTCTTTCGAGAATTCCATCAAGTACTCGGCGATATCACTGGCTGTGAACGAATCGTGCCTTTTATCTTCTATAAACGTTTGATTAACCATGCTATGAGCCCGCGAGTGATGCTGCGGCGTGTTCTCAGATGTGTTGGTTTCTGAGAGGGCATCATCCACTTTTGAAATGACCTCTCGAATCTCAGATTTTATCTCAGTTGCTAATTCCTTAGTCACCTCTTTCACATATGCGCTTAAATCATCCTCGGATTTTTGTCCGGTGTTTGCTGAAATAGGTGACGATCTACCACCGCCTATTAGCCTTTCGGTATAATCGCTGTTTGATGAATACGAAGATGGTGGAGAAGCTGGATTGTGATTATAGTTTAATGATGAAATAGAATAACTCGGACTGGCAGAATCCAATTCCAACGAATTTAATTCTGTCTGACTACTGCAGCTGCAATGCAGTCGTTTATGCTTAGACGAATTGTTTGATGTGCTCAGTCCCAAACTAGTGAGAGTCTGTGGACTCAATGGAAGCGGTGGAATTGGCGAAGCTGCTGATGCTGCACCCACGCGATTTCCTGAAACGTTGCATCCGTCAGTGGTACTGCCCAGTGAGTTGCATCGCGCGCGTCCTGCATTAGTATCTGCCAGTTCTTTAAAAGATCGGACTGTCGTATGAGATATCGATCCCAGAACCGAAGCCGTCACAGCTTCACCCACTGCAAATCTGATCGGCATTGGCGAATTCGGGCAAGTAGCGGGCAATCGATGTCCAGCCGAGAAATTGCTGTGCTCATTTTGATTTGAACTTTCTTCCTCGCTGTTGTTTGACGAAGACGACGGCTGACTCAGTTCCGTTGTAGTAACAATCATGGCACGTTTATCTGTGCTCAACGCAGGCAAACTTCGATGCCTCGGTGAGGTCGCAAAAATGGGCAGATTCCCCGTGCGTGGAATGTCGCTGTTAAGACGTCTGATACCATTAGTCATTGTTAGACAGTTGACTAGACTGTCGTGACAGGCAATGACAGTGCTTGTATGATTGAATCTATTGGAGGCTAGCAATGGATTAAACGGAACGTCCTGCTTAACATTCTGCGAATTACCGAGAAGAAGATCCTGTGCCTCGCTCGGCAGCATAAACCAACGCAACGCCTCCATTCGTTCGCACGCAAAGTTGAAGCTTTTATCGATTTGCAGCGGATAGCGCTGTGCCATTTTGCGTGCACGGTTAAAGATATTGCGAGCAGTTTGCAAACAGTCGCCGTACGTCTGTGGAAAAACACCGGAACCGGAAACTCGTCTCTCCGTAGTGTTCATCCTGCCGTCCGTGTATCTGATGGAACCCAGCCACTTGCGCTCTTTGAAAACACTGTTAGTGTGATGTCTCCATTCGCCGTTGTCGGGATTTAGTACGTACTGCGGCAGCAATTTCCAACCTTCGGTAGCCACCATTTTAAGGGCTTCCAGGATAAAGGCGACTTCGGCTTCGCTCATGAAATATGGAAAGGCCAGTCTAGCAAAGCCCGGTCTGAGAGCCTCCGTGGTAGTCTCCTCAATGCCGTTGCGTTGTCTAAAATAAAACGAGTACGTGCTCAATTATCAGTATAATTTCTGTGCACACGTGACATTTTTGTGCGAAAATAGAGTCAAGTCGCGCACCAATGATTCGTCGCATATTTGACGTAATCTCTATTTCTATGCGCGTTGATTACGCGAAATGACTTACTGTGCATTATTAAGTGTAAGGGACTATTTCCTGCCGTTGGTGGCCCGCGCAGAGTAATGTAATGCAAGGCGATATCGCACAGAACATTTTAGAACATTTCAATATCTAGCAGTAATCTTGCATTTTTTATAACATTTCAGTACGCAATGTTAGAAAACAATTGTTGAAAAATTTAGGAAATTATAATTCAACATAGGAAAAAGAGAAAATATGCAATAAAAATTGAAATTATCGTAAGACTCAGAGAATTAAAGTAGAACAAATTACAAACAAATAAACAAAAAGATATCAGCATATGTAAAATAATAAAACTTATCTATTGTGATAACAAATATTATAAAGCTTACGATGATATCCAACTTAAAATCATGAGCCTATATGCCAAAAGTATCAAGAGGCACGGTAGTGCTTCGCGCCAAGTTCACGCGCAACGAAGTGGCAAACGAACTGCGCGAGACGCACCGTGCCTATTATACGCGAATATCAGTTTTCGAGAGACATTGTGAAATATTAAATATTCATATTTCAATAACGACTGAGCCGATTGACTTCTTTTTAGTTTCAATCGATTTGAATTACAAAAATATAAAAAAAGTGTTTATGTGTTTTTTTTTGTCTTTGTCTTCTGTTCGACGATATTAAACATTTTTTTCAAAATATATAAAGTTTTATCATGTTCGGACCTCTGACTATACAGGGTGAGGCATTTAAATTGAGACAACCGAATATTTCGAAAACAAAGTATTTTATGAAAAAATGTTTTAGACAAAAGTTGTTATATTTTAAGGGAGAAAGAGTACTGCATTAATGTTTTTTAAGTTCGTGGACGCCTTCAAGGTCATTTGAAGGTAAACTCCATTTTTTAAAATAGGAACCTACAGTTTTCTCAACAGATCCTCAATCCTTGTCAAAAAGTGAGTAACTTTTGTCTGAAACGTTTTTTTCTGTGATACATATTTTTCGAAATATGTAGCAAAATGTCCATTGATCATTGCGTCGAAATAACGATTTGATATAAACTTTTCGAGCAGATACAACGTTCCGAAATTTCTTGCAAATACTGGAACAGAAAATTATTAGCGAGGAAGGGCGATGGTGATCGGGCGAGAAACGTAGTTGTACACCTCGAATTTATGAATACTGAATATTTATTACACTCAGAAAAAGATGACAGAACATAGAGTACACTACTGCGAACAAAAATAGTCTTTGTGTAGATTGCACTTCTTTTGTGAGCACTTCGGACGATTCGATGTCGCCTGTTGTTGTTGTTGTTCAAGCGAGAGCGACGGAAGTAAGTGGCGGGTAAAGAAAGTTAGACGAGAGACGAGAGCGCCTCTGGTGGGTCTTCTGATTATGACGCGCAAGCGCGATCTCCAACAAAAATAAACATGGAAATAAGCAAATTAGAAATTATTAGAAAAATTATTAGAAGAAAATGTAGTTCTCACGATTAATGTGTTATTTCAATAAATGTTCGAAATAATGGCCTTCAGCTTCGATGCATTTTTGTATTCGTCCGAGAAATGATCGGCAGACGCGTAACAACAAGTCTTCATCGATTTGTCTGCATGCGTTTCTTATTCGGTTGATCATATCATCCCGAGTCGTTGGTACGTCGCGATATACGATTTCCTTTAGATAACCCCATAAAAAAAATCTGGAGCTGTAAGGTCCGGTGATCGAGCAGGCCAATTTACAGGACCACCTCGTCTTATCCAACGACCATTAAATTTGCGATTTAAAATTTCCCGTGCTATTAGTGAATGGTGTGCTAGGCAACCATCATGTTAGTACCATAAGGTCATTCTTTCTGACAATGGTAATTCTTCAAGACAAAGTGGCAACTGTTCAGTTAAGAAGTCTCGGTATTTTTCTCCGTTTAACGTACCATCAATGAAATACGGACCAATTAATTTTTTGCCTACTATGCCACACCAGACATTAATAGCCCACGGCCGCTGATGCTCCACTTCACGTAACCAATGTGGATTGTCTACGGCCTAGTAGTGTAAATTGTGCGGAAAAAAATAATTGTGCAAAAAATCGTTGTTTATTCGGAATTTTTCTAATGCCCATTCACAGAACCTCACGCGGTTTACGAAATCGTTTCTATGCAGATCCTGATGTAGAGATATACGGTATGAGTTGAATTTATGCCGGTTGAGTATTCTGAGAACACTTCTTTGTGAAATTCCACTGGTCCGAGAAATAGTACGTGAACTAATGTGGGTCTTGAGCGATTGCAGCTAATACCATTATTTTGTTATCCGAATTTGTTACAGAATTCTTACGTTTTCTTTTTTTTGGGTAAACACTTCCATCGTTCAAAAATTGAGTGATAACGCGATGAATTGTAGCACGCGAAGGAAACTTATTTGCTTTAGAGAATTGTGCTGCAAATTAACGGTCAAATCCAAATTTCGACCACATTCACCGTAAAGCAAAATTATTTCGATTTTCTCCGCGGTTGTGTATCTCTCCATATTCAAAAGGCAAACTAACTCTGACTACACAATTTGCGATAAGTCAAAGACTTAATCTGTGTCCTTACAGGCTTTATTTACATCTTCGTGATTATTTACATTCAAGCGTTCACTGGATTGATGAGGTAGAGTAATCGTTATTTCGTCGCAATGATCAATGGACATTTTGCCACATATTTCGAAAAATATGTATCACAGAAAAAAACGTTTCAGACAAAAGTTACTCACTTTTTGGCGAGGATTGAGAATCTGTTAAGAAAACTGTAGGTTCCTTTAAAAAAATGGAGTTTACTTTCAAATGACCTTGAAAGCGTTCACGAACTTAAAAAACATTAATGCAGTACTCTTTCCCCCTCAAAATATAACAACTTTTGTCTGAAACATTTTTTTATAAAATACTTTGTTTTTGAAATATTCGGTTGTCTCAATTTAAATGCCCCACCCTGTATAATATATGGACTGCTAGTAGCTAACTTCAAACGTGTCGCCAACATAGACTTATATAATAGACGGAGCATTCGTATAAGAGAAGCTGAAGACTTCATTAAAAGAGATAGAAATAATCGTGGAACAGTTCTCTTTTTTTCTAGCAGTGAGTTGATTGGTGGCTGCAGCAGACCAAGAGCAACGAAGATAGAGTCCGAGAGTCAGTTGAGAGAAAGTGATAGTAAAAGGTGATAGCATAGACTTGTGAGATGATTGATCCCCCCACCGCTCTTATTGTAAGAGAGAGAGACAACCACTCCAGCACTATTTCTGTCCTTTAATGTTGTCTTCAACTTCCTCATATGAATGCTACGTCTATTATATAAGTCTATGGTCACCAAGCTGCAAACGTGTAAGCTCCGCCCCGATCAGTAATTTTCTACAAGAGTGGGGAGGCCTTTGTGAAAATGGTGAAAATCAGTGTGAAATTCCCGTTTACTGTTTTGTACATTTACGGCCGATTTCTTCATACCTCTCGATAGCTATCCTCTGGATAAATTCCTCTGAGAACCAATAAGGAGAACCAATTTTGGGAGATATCTTCTAGATAAAGTCATCGAAAACTTATCTAGAAGTGAAAAAATTGGCTGTTACTGTGTAGTTAGTGTTTGCTGTTAATGTGTTTATACTGAGTTTGATTTTTTTCTNTATCGAAAATGTATTGCTTTGTTTACGGATGCAAATCGTCAACGTACAAACGCAAACATGACGAGAAGAAGTCAGTTTTGCCATTTTACAGGTGAGTTAGTTTATCTCTGCAAATTGTTTTTCACTTGTAAATGGATATTCAGTATAATCCATTAATTATGTACTTAATTTAAAGACAATAAAAAACAACAAATAATATACAAACACAGCAACTTTCGACCAATTTGTTTGAATTTCCCAGCATTTACTGATTAGGCGAAGCCAATAAATCGCACTTCGATATCTCAGCCAACTTCAGCTTGGCGACACCGGACATATGTCTTTAGCATAGTAAAAGTGAAAGAACTAGGGCTGCGTTCGGAAAACACGCTTTCAGCACTATTGCGTCATTCTATCTTTGTTTTACATCTAATGAGCAATAAAGATAGAATGATGCAACAGCGCTGATACATATACAGGGTGTCTGACAACAAACTATAAAACCGACGTGTGTAGGTAGATCGGGACATTCTGAACAGAAAAGGTATTTACCATTTTGCAAAATTCGCAATATTTAATGAGATATAAATTAATAAATGTGAGCCAATGAGAGCGCGGGGAGCGATGATCGGACTCTATAGGCGTGCACGTATATCAGATGAAAAGAAAAATGTTTCTCTCATGCAATGTCTTAGCAACGAGAGGCGGAGTAAACAAACAAGCGCAGCGCGACTCAGTTTCTTGCGATCGGGCGCTATTCGGCGGTACGCAGCGAGCAGCGGCGAGCAAAAAGTAGAGCTGATAATTGTGCACGCCTATAGAGTCCGATCATCGCTCCCCGCGTCCTCATTGACTCACATTTATTAATTCAGATCTCAATAACTATTGCAAAGTTTGCAAAATTGTAAATAATTTTTCCGTTCAGAATGACAATCTACCTACACACGTCGGCTTTATAGTTTGTTGTCAGACACCCTATACAGTCAAAGGTTTCAGACGTTGTCTCCAATGTGTAAAGAATGTGTGCATTAGTACTACTGCTTCCAAGATATGGCGACATCCACAAGTTGAACAAAAAATAAGGAAGAGAATTATAATGTGCCGAGAGAAAAAAAGAGAAATATATATATAGAGAAATAGAAAAAGAGAGAAAGAAAGAATGAAAAAGAATGAAAGAAAGACTAGCAGAAAGTGTGAGAGAGAGAGAGAGAGAGAGAGAGAATGAGAGAGAGTGAAAAAAAGTGAGAGAGAATGGGAGAGAGTGGGAAAAAGAGTGAGAGAGAGTAAAAAAGAGTGAGAGAGAGAATAAGAGAGAGTGAAAGAAACAGTGAGAGAGTGAGAGAGAGTGAGAGAGAGAGTGAGAAAGAGTGCAAAAGAGTGCGAAAGAGTGCAAGAGAGAGTCCGAGAGAGAATGAGACAGAGTGGGAGAGAGTGCAAGAGAGTAAAAGAGAGTGAGAGAGAGTGCGAAAGAGTGCGAGAGAGTGCGAGAGAGAGTAAAAGATAGAGACAGAGAGTGCAAGAGAGAGTGAGAAAGAGTGCGAGAGAGAATAAGAGAAAGAGTGAGATAGAATGCGAGAGAAAGTGAGAGAGAGAGAGTGAGGGAGAGTGCAAGAGAGTGTGAAAGAAAGTGAGCGAGAGTGTGAAAGAGTGCGAGAGACAGTGAGAGAGTGTGAAAGAGAATGCGAGAGGGAGCGAGAGTGTGAAAGAGTGCGAGAAACAGTGAGAGAGTGTGAAAGAGAATGCGAGAGAGAGCGAGAGAGTGCGAGAGAGTGAAAGAGAGTGAGAGAGTGAGAGAGAATGTTAGTGAGAATGAGAGAGAGTGCGAGAAAGTACAAGAAAGTGCGTGAGAGAGTAAGAGAGAGTGCGAGAGAAAGTGAGAAGAGTAAAAGAAAGTGCGAGAGAGAGTGCAAGAGAGAGTGAAAGAGAGTGAGAAAAAGAGCGAAAGAGAGTGAGAGAGAGTGGGAGAAATAGTAAGGGAGAGTGAAAAAGAGTATGAGAGAGAGTGAGAGAGAGTATGAGAGAGAATGAGAGAGAATGCGAGAGAATGAGAGAAAGTGAGAGAGAGTGGGAGAGAGAATGGGAGAAATTGAGAGAGTAGAAGAGAGAATGGGAGAAATTGAGAGAGAGTGAGAGAGATTGAGAGAATGAGCGAGTGAAAAAAACAGTGCAAAGAAGTGAAGAAAGTGAGAAAGAGAAAGTGAGTATGAAAGAGACAGAGAGAAAGAGAGAGAGAGAGAGGGATAGTAATAGCGAATGAGAGAGAAAAGTGAAAGAAAAAGTGAGAGACAGAGACAGAAAGACAGAGCAAAAAAGAGAACGCAACGATAATGATCATATGAGGAATATAAGAAAGTAGTATGAAATATATAGTATACGAGTATTCCTTATAATGTAAAACGTGATGCTTGAAGTTCTTTTGGTTCTTTGCGCAAACGTAGATTTTATAAAAAATGTAGTCGAGCATCAAGTAACTTCTACTACACGATGTAAAACTTGTGAGTATACAAATACAGTTGTACCAAATAATATTTTGATTTTAATTTCTGGTATTAATTTAGAGAAAAAGAGGTATGATCTAAACGATTTATACAATATTAAATCGTACCCTTCCTCATTGGTGTGACTCATATAACAATTTCTGTAAAACTTGTAAAGGAATAGAATGATATTTAAAAGAGAATTAACATCAACAAAAGAAATACTTATTATTCGTTTTCTATTATTTTCACCAGAAGATAGGAAAGTAATACCAGCGAACAAATTTAATCTACGTGCTTTACCAACGACTAAAGTATCAGTAGATGGACAGCTGTATAAAATAATGAATGCTATATTTAATAATGGTCTGTGTATTGAAAAGAGTCATTATACAAGAATGTGTAGAGATGGAAAATCGATCCGGCACAGAATTGATGATATGCAAATTAGAAAACACCACTGGCCTGAAGGTGCTACAAATTTTTATATTCTTTTCTCAAAAAATAAAAAAATAAATATTTTACTATTGTTAAAAATTGAGAAAAAAGAGAATATAGAAAAGAAGATAAATTTGAAGATAAACGTATGTTCTACAAAATGTGTGATATCTCGTAAAACTTACCTTTTTAAAAAAAGGGAAAAAAGGCACCAAGTACACGCCAAACAAACATATCTTTCTCTACAAAACCAGTTTTACAAAAGAAGTGATATCAAAAGTAGCACCAAGTACACTTATGTACATTTTCCTTAAAAACATTATATTAAATAATATATATTAATTAAAAACATTATATAAAAACTAAAAAGTATAAAATCATTGTATCAATAGTTAGACTTTGCCGTTTGTGAAAAGTTAAAACATAAAAAATAATTAAGACAAAAAAACTTGGGGTGGCTGCACCTCAGATAGTAAATAAAATTTGTTTATCATAAACGTGTGCATGAATCTGATGATAACTAATCAGTAATGTTTGTTTAAGTAACAATTTCTTTTCTAAATCATTACTGGTACATATATATATATAATAGGTACTTGTTTTTTAATGTTGAAGTATTAAAAAATACTTTCATAGAAATAGCATTGTTCTTTCTAAACCAGACAAGGAAAAGTGAAAGTCTTATCAAAAGTTTGCATTTGCTTAATGTAAGAACTATTTCACTATTAGTGCAATGCTGACTGGTTTGGTTTTGAATGTGACATAAAACGCGCAGATAAAACGTTTGCTGTACTTTTCGGTGCAGCCACGCCAAGTTTTTTTATGTAAAAAATTAATTATTTTTTATGTTTCGACTTTTCACAAACGGCAAAGTCTAACTATTGATACAATAATTTTGTACTTTTTAGTTTTTATATAATGTTTTTAATTAATATATATTATTTGATATAATGTTTTTAAGGAAAATGTACATAAGTGTACTTGATGCTACTTTTGATATCATTTCTTTTGTAAAGCTGGTTTTGTAGAAAAAGATGTGTTTGTTTGGCGTGTACTTGGTGTCTTTTTCTCCCTTTTTTTTTTAATATTATTACGTGCACATATATGGGCAAATCCACCGTAGTATTAACTTTTATGAAAATCTATTTTTTTTCAAATGTGCAGCACATACATCTCATATTGACGAACATGTCTAAAATAATTCAAAAACACCAATGTACCCGCGTTAATGGTTTTAAGTAAACGGCGCAAAGTTTATCTGATTGAGATCGACTTATATTTCTTTCCAGGTTTACAATGCAACCATTTTTACATTACGCACTCTTAACGTCATAACTAATAAAATTGGGTTTGAAAATTGTAGCCACATGGATTACGTGATATAGTATAAGAAAGAGTTTACAGTTGATATAGACTAAAAATATTTTTCTTGGAATATGTGCTGAGGTGATTTGTGGATTTTTCAATGAATTTACGCTTTTGGAGGCAATCTTTGATACACTGATGTGTGTTTCAGTTTTGAGGCAAAATTTTCAACAACGTCTTAAATTTTTTGTTTCTGCTACAACTTCGGTAACTCCGTTAGTCAATTAACTTAATTGACTAACTAACGGCGCGTATGTAATATTGGTAACTTTACAAAACTTATATATTTAATATTTTGCAACAATGGAGGGACATTTTTCAGCGGCCACTATTTTTTACGGTTACATGACTCATGATCTACCTCCAGGAAAAAATATATGAATGCAAGAACTAACTTTTCCATTTATTACGAAAGAGTTATATTATATAACACGGTGCAGGTACAAAGTTATTAAGAGTGAAATACAAATTCGAAAAGGACGAAATAAATTTTATGATTTTCTATATTTTTACCGACTTAGTGTACTTTTAAACTCCAGCAATGACACGAACGCTCTGCATTCTTATACATAGTTATTTCGAAATAGTATACGAAGAAAAAATACGTCTTGTGCATATGAAAAATAACTCAGATTCAGTATAAAAAAGTCAATCAAAAGTTAAAACTACGGTGGATTTGTTTGTGGATTTGTACATTTTAAACATGCAAATTATAACATACATGCTTGGTTTGCATCCCATGTATATAAAATATTCAATTTAATTTTATTATTATTGTTTATATATGTATGTATGTAATTAACGTGGAAAAAATCAATTACGTACCCTTCCAAGAGAATGGTTTCGAACTTCTTGACAAGTTCTCGATCGATTCCCATAAGATCATGAGCGTAACGACCAGTGCACGCGCATCCTCCTCGCGCCTGAATGCCAAAAACGTCGTTCAGAATAGCGCAAACAAAATTATGATGAAGAAACGTGCCACGAGGATGGCGCACCATAAACGAAAAGATAGGTAATCGTTTTATATTTTGCGACGAGCTACCAAGTAAAATTAATTCCGGAATTGTGCGTACGTGAGCTAGAACTTGCCTGAAAATAAATTGATAATTATTAATATAGTATTTTTTTCAATATATATATAAACAAATTTCAAAAATATAAATAAAAACTATATATATACGTACAGTGATTACGGTTTACGTATATAACATAAGAATAATTAATAAATTTATCTATATGTAAATATATATATATATTAATAATTAAATTTTGTATGATGTATATTTTATATACAATACAGTAGAACCTCGGAATAGCGAATCGTGGAATAGCGGAATAGGATTCATCCCTTCCATGCGCATGAAGTCTCTCTTCCGGAACATAAAAGAGGAAGCTTAGCGCTCAGTGATGTGTAACTGTCAAAGCGTGCTCAGCGCCGTTTAGGTTACGTTACGCAAAAGTATCACGTTGTGTGTATACGGATCGTGTGTGTACAAATATTATTATTATTGTTATTATTGTTATTATTATTATTATTATTATTATTGTTGTTGTTGTTGTTATTATTATCATTATCATTATCATTATTAATGCAATTATTATTATTATTATTTTTAATGCAATTGAATATACAGGGTGTCCCAGAATTGGTTTAACATCTCTCGTAGGCAGATAGAAGGAATAAAACTGAGGTAAAAAGTCCTATACCATTTTGCTAGATTCGCAATAGTTACTGAGATTTTAATTAACAAAGATCCGCGAATAAGCATGCATC
>NW_018022352.1:16150-20805 GCF_002006095.1 Pseudomyrmex gracilis
AGCGATGTTAAACCAATTCTGGGACACCCTGTATATAAAGAATGAGTGGGCGAAGCGACATCTTTCCACATCCCTGAACTTAGCAGGAGTGAGGATACCTTGGAATAGCAGACTCAAAGCCCCGTACAGTTCTCTATTTCGAGGTTCCATTGTATATATAGTTATACAAGAGGAAGAATTAACATTTTCAACTTAAAGTCTTTTTTGTCTGTTTCATTCTTTTGTTAATAAACATGCAAAAGTAGTTCAGTCTTTCCAAAAGAACATTATGACTCACGGGTGAAAAACAAAGCATCAAAAGTTTTCTATGATCGCCTTATTGCTCGTAAACAAGAAAACATTCGTAACAGAAATTCGAAACACTCGCGATTTGTTTCCTGAACGGTGCGAACTATTGTGCAATATCTTTGTATATCATTATTTCAGTTAAATAACTTTTGTTATCTTTGTAACGTAGTCAAGATTACTCACCTAGAAATTTTATCTTGACGAGCGACAATTGCTCTTGGCGTGACATTTTCTTTGAGCTGTACCGCCAGACCGCATCGGATGCTCTCAACCACGCCAGCAGTACCGCTCTCTTCCCGCAACTCAGAATCACGGTGATAACGATGAGAATCTCTCATGTCCTCCACCTCGACATCTTCCCGCAAAAGGCATTGCTTGATTACGAGCACTCCTGGCGACTGCATACCACCGATAAATTTATGACCCGCAAACATGATGGCGTCCTTGTGCACTGCGGTCTCTTCGACGCCGGGTAAATGCGGATTCATGTCGATCTGAACGTATGGTGCTATAGCGACACGGTAACATTACGCTGATTATAATTTATTTTTGTTCTCGTCAAACTTTCGTTTAATATCGAAACGCTTATCCATAATTGTTATATAAAAATGAGTGCTTTACATAGAAGACATATTACATGTCACTAATAATAATATTTATTTCCACTTCCACCTTGGATCTGCGGCTCTCTGGTTTATGCTTTTCTTATAGTTTGTCTCCGTCGAGCCTTAAATTTTATTATTGATTATAATAATATTTGTTTTATCTTTGTACAGATAATCAAGAAGCACGGTAGTGTCTCTATTACGCGAAACTGTAGAAATCAGAAATAGTGTAAAAGTAAAAATATTCATATCTCAATAATATCTGAACCGATTGACTTCTTTTTAGTCTCAATCGATTCGGATTGAAAAAATAAAGAAAAAAGTGTGTATGTGTTTGTCTGTGTCTTCTATTCAAAGATATTTGAAAATGAAGTCTAAATACGTAAAAATTTTTCATGTTCGGACCTTGTGTGTCTCCGGACCAAAATTGTCAAAGAGATGGCAATATGAGCGCGGTGGAAAAAAAGAAACCAAGTATGTGAAAAGAAAAAGAGAAAAAGTGTGTGTGTGTTATTGTGGTGTGTGTGAGAGAAAGAGAGAGAGAGAAAAAAAGAGAGAGTACTAAACTAGTAAACTTTGTCTATTTATGTCGAGCGGAATCGAGCGTGTTCGAGCGGACTCGAGCAGATTCAAGCGGATTTGAGCGGAGTAAAGCAGATCCAAGTGGATTCGAGCAGGATCAAGTGTGTTTGAGCAGAATCAAGCATGTTCCAGCGGAATTGAGCGTATTCCAGCGGATTGGAACGGATTCGAACGTGTTTGAGCGGATTCGAGTGGGTTCAAACGGATTGAAGCGGATTATTGCATATTGGAGCGGATTCAAGAGGATTCGAGCGGAATTGAGCGAATTTGGGAAGATTTGAGCGGAATCGCGCGTGTTCCAGCGGATTAAGATGGATTCAAGCGTTTGATCGAATTCGAGCGGGTTTGAACGGATTGAAGCGGATTGTAGATTCGAGCGGATTCGAGATTTGAGCGGAATTTAGCGTGTCCGAGCGGATTCGGGCGAAATCGAGCGTGCACAGAGAGAACGGTTTCTTCAAATTTAATAATCCGATTTGCTTGACTCATATTTGTTGCATTCAAACAACATAATTTTATACCAAACAACAATTTTGTTGAATGAAAATTATATTGTTACGTTAAAATAAATCAAATTATTTGACGGAAACAATACAAATGTTTGAAATAATTTATTCCAACAAAATAATATTTTATTTGGTTTTAATAAGCATTATTTAATGAAAAAATCATTTTGTAACATAAATATAACCAAATATATTTGATTTAAACATAGCATTGTTTGAGACAAGAAATTTTGCGTTGTAAAAATGTACTTTAAATTATAAGAATAATAAATAATAATAATAAGAAAAATATTTTTATCCATTGTTGGAGATACATTGCACTGCAATATTTTTAATAACATAATAATTTAAAGAAATAATAAATAAAATACGTATAAGATAGCTTGAGAATAAGTAGATAAAAATAATTACACAGTGAGAGAAATGTTTGGTATGAATATATATATATATATATATATATATAACAAAACCTTGGTTATTGACGCTAAAACTTTTTGTTGATATATGACCAATCAAACCGTTGGTTACTACGCCGATATAAGTTGTTTAATTTATCAAAGAAATTGATCATTTAATACCACAAAACTGTTTGGTACACAGAGAGAATTGTTCGTTACATCGCGTCGATCAGCTGATCGCGGAGAGCAGAGGCTTCTCACCTCCCCTCGAGCGCTGCTCGCTTCGCTACGAACCGCCGAATACAGATGTATATATGCCAGATGTATGCCATTAATCTTATACTGACAATCATACACGCCTACAGAGAACCATCGCTTTCCACGCGCTCATTGGTTCACATTTATTAATTCATATCTCAATAACTATTGCGAATTTCGCAAAATGGCAAATAACATTTCGATTCAGTTTCACTCATTCTATCTTCATACTTCGGCTGTGTCAAAATTTCACGGACACCTTGTATATGTGTTCACTTGTAATGTTTACACGTGAGAAGGACTCCAAGTGCCGGTGGTCTAGCAGGGAAGGCAACGGCCCGGAAAGCCGGAGATTCCAGGTTCGACTCCTGGCTAAGGAGTTTTTTTCGCAATATTTTAAAATTAGTTCGAGAGGTATACAGGGTCTTTCATACATGAGATGCAAGTATAGCATTCTGTATGATTTTAAGAATTGAAAATTTCAATTCAAAATCTCACGTGTAAAAATTTACATGTGAACACTTATATATATATACATATATATATATATATATATATATATATATATATATATATATATATATATAAAAGTATATATAAAAGTACATATATATATAAAAGTATATATATATATATAAATATATATATAAAAGTATATTTCGGCATAACATCCTGCAAAAACGGCTTTTATGACCTTATTCATATTTTTTTAGTTTAGACTTCAGAGCCTTAAATTTCTTTAATTGTTAGATCTAATCCATTTTTTCTCGAGTATATATAATACGTGTTGTGCATGTACTTAGCGCCTGTTCTTACCTTTTTTTTGAAAAGGTTATATTTACGAGGAGTATACATGTAAAAACATATTTACTTTATACATATAAAAAACAGCTTTGGTTTTATGGAAAATGTTTTGCCGCATGAAATTAGCGTGACATGATATTATCAAAGTGTATTCAATAGTTTTTATATCCAATTGATTATTAATTAGCAGCTCGTTTTACTTTGTGTCACTCATAGCATAGAGGATTGCATTGCACGGCGACTAATCGTGTTGGCAAATTGGTTCATCCGTTCTCCGTTATCGCTTGCGTGTAATGCGTTTGCAATTATTACCTGCAGTAGTGTAATCCCACACGCTGAGTGCACCGTATTGGTGCAGTAAGAGGGTTGTCGCGACGTCATCTGCCAAAACCCCGGTTATGCAACTGGCAGCGCTGAAGCATCCGATCATTTGCGCAACGCCCTCGCTTCGCATTCTCGCGAGTTCCCGTTCCAAATCGTTTAGATCTAAAAAGCCTTCCTTGGTCTCGGAAATTTGTATTATCTGCAATATAAAGAAGTTCAATCGTGTCCTATCATCGCGTTAACAAAAAGTGGAGAGAAAAGAGTCTTACTATGTTAAATATCTTAAATTAAAGATTATTTTTTTAACATTATCGTGCTTTGGAAATATTTATATATCTAAAAATTGATCTAAAATTTTGAAAATAGATTCTTTGACGAAATTAAAATCACACTGCTTACATTATAAAAAGATGTATTTATATTATGGAATTGTGTATATTATTGAAGCTTCTCGATAAACGCCAGATTTGAAAGTAACAACGTTGATTGTCACGGAAACTACGCGTAGAAATTATGAATCTTTTGCGTTGCTTTTTTTCACTTAGAATAACATACATATACAGGGTGTCCCAGAATTGGTGTAACATCTCTCGTAGACAGGTAGAACCACTTTGCTAGAATCGCAATAATTACCGAGATCTTAATTAACAAAGATCCGTGAATAAACGTGCATCGGTCTGTTTTACGCGCGTAGGACAGCCCAGCGCGCTTTGCACGATTACATTTTAATATGTATACTACCATGATCAAAAAATAACCGGAATTTATTCATAAAAAGAAAAGTACATGTTTATTCTTCAAAATTCAAGTTGTCCCCTTCAAAGTAGTCCCCGTCGGCTGCGATGCACTTGTGCCAGCGTTTGATCCACCACTCGAAGCTTTTCTGGAAG
>NW_018022352.1:21160-23761 GCF_002006095.1 Pseudomyrmex gracilis
TCCCAGGACGAGCATCGTCCTCAACAGCCTCACGACCACTTTTAAAGCGTTCATACCACTGGTACACCTGTGTTTTCGATAGAGTATCGTCACCATAACACTTTTGTAACATTTAATTTCATTTTTATAGCAAAATTTAATGAAAGAACGTTGTTCAAGTTTTGAATCCATTGTAAAAATCGCCACGACGTAAAAACTTGATGTAAAGAAATCACTGTCATAAAGGTAAATGAACAGCTGATAAGCAGAAGCTTGGCATGGGTGTCCGTAACAGTGCTGCCAACGTGACACAAACAACAGAATTCTAAACCGATAAGCCCGCGAGGTTTAAATTAAAAATTCCGGTTATTTTTTTATCATGGTAGTATGTTATAGTAGCTTCTCCCATATGTTGCTACGGGTAACCAGCGCGATGCATTCTTATTCGCTGATCTTTGTTAATTAAAATCTCAGTAACTATTGCAAATTTAGCAAAATGGTATCTTACACAACACGAATGACTGATTGTCTACTTATAGTCGAACTTTTTCAGTCAATTTATAGTCGACTTTTGAAAGTTGACTTTAAGTTGACTTTTAGCAGACGACTTAAAGTTGACTTTCAAAAGTCGACTATAAGTTGACTAGAGTCGACTATTTGCCGACAAGTAGATGAATTAAAAGATGATTTAAAAGATAAATTAAAGTCGATTTAAAGGTAACTGTATTTGTAATTGCGCTATCTATTCCATTAATAAGAACTTATCTCTGTGTAGCACAGCAAATGTATTTAAAAACTAAAGGTACGCAAAAATTGTAAGTTAATATTAAAGATTATTATTTAAACAGATTGATAATTCTATGTAATTCATGATATTGTAACTTAGTTTTTTGGAAATAATTTTTAATTTATTAAAACACATTTGTGCTCTTTTAAATAACTACAATTTATTATTATAAGACGTCCCGGCTAACTAAAATTGACAAATCAAATAACAGTGTATTATTTATAGTAATTTAAGTTTCTAAGCTATTGTTACGTCCTGGCCCACGGTTACGGTCGGGCTATGGTGGAGTAACAGAGAGCTGTCGTTTCTCTTTATCTCCGCACAGCAGGTTGGTGATCCCGCTGCGGCAGAGTCAAGCGAGTTTGTGTGCTCTCACGGATAGGTCAACGGCGTATGCCGATCTTACTCTATCCTATAAGACCCCGCTCGTCGGTCTCTTTTTGAGTCTAGAGATTTAACTCTACGAACTAAGGACGAGACCGTGCGATCAATTGAGGATGTGGAATGATGAGAGGTCGTCTTAATTAAAAGGAAAAGATTATAATACGTGCAATATTAATTTATTCATTTAAGGGTGTTTACTGTTACAATTTTTAGGTGTGGTGTCGTGTGGATGAATGTGATGTCGCGAATTTTACAATGAAGCGGAGGGTTATCGCTCGGAGGCTAGAGAGGGGGAATATATATATATGTATGTATGCGTGTCGCGAGAGTGTGTGTGAGGGGCCTCCGGCGGGGTTTTACAGATGTAAGTGTGTCGGGTGCTTGTTTAAGGCGCCGATTTGTGGTATAGAAATCATTCTAGATCTATTTCTATAATCTCATGGATTGTTGCGGAACTTGGGTAGAATATAGAGTAAAAATAGTGGACGGGGACTAAGCGGATGTCATCTAGGTATGGAAATTTGACAGAGAGAAGTTTTTTGGATGGAGTGGATATCAAGCGGAAGATGTCGAAAAGATCTGTTGTTAAAGGGTCAATTACAAAGGGGATTCTTTCAGGATTTGCTTTTCTGTAAGTGGAGGCTAGTCGGAGGAAGTGTTGGAATTTAGGATCGAGCGGTGGGGTGGTTGATCGTGAGGAAGCGGAAGATTCATCATCCGCGAGTTCTTGCCTGGATGTAGAAGGTAGAAGGGAAGGAGAGCGAGGAGGAGGTGGAGGAGTCGGCACGGATTGCAGATCCGCGGGATTTTCTGCGGGACAGGCGGGTTCGGAGCGCGTTGGAGAGGGGAAGCGAGGAGGTGAAGGCGGCGGATTGTTCGCGGGCGAAACAGGGGAGGATTGAGCGTCTGCAGGAAGATCGGGGGTTACAGGCGAATAGGAGGGAGCTTCATACCACGAATCGTCGTGTGTATGTGTGTCTGTGTGTGTTTCTACGTGTGCGTGATCGTGGGAATGTATGTTAGTGTGTGTGTGTTGCGGATGCGTCGGTGAATGTGAGTGCGCGTGCAATAGATTCGTGTGCGTATCGGTGGGGTTTCTTATTTCATTGTCCTTGTTGCAATTGTTTCTTAATGTCTGAGGAGGGGTGACGGTGGTGGGCCTGGTCGGCTCCGCTTCGTTTTGCGCGAGCGCTGCCGCTCGTCGCAACTTTTGATTTTGTCGGTATCGCCAGTTCCGGCGGTTAGAACGTGAACGGCGGGGTTCCACTTAAACGGGAGGTTCTTTTAGCAAATTATTATTTATAGCGGAAGTGTGAATAAGGTTAATATTCGGAACTGATTTCTCATTCTGCCGACATTATACTTGATCAAAGAAGAGTGATCTAAAAGGGGGGCTAACTCTCTCTCTCTCTCTCTCTCTCTCTCTCTCTCTCTCTCTCTCTCTCTCTCTC
>NW_018022353.1:0-24136 GCF_002006095.1 Pseudomyrmex gracilis
CTACCGTGCTCTTTATATATATATATATATATATATGTGTGTGTATGTGTGTATATATATATATATATATATATATATCTTGGCATATGTATTGCTGTTCTACTTATATGCATTATAGTAATTCAAGTTACATTTATTGGACGTTTCTTCTGTTTTTTCTTCAACCGATCGATCGACCTTACCATTACGAACTTTCTATTGTAATGGATAACGTCATCGTTGTACTCACGCGGTTTTGTTGACAATATAGTATTGCTATGGCAACTTTACAAATGCAATTCAATGCGCGCATAAAATTACATTCTCTACTTTTATGTCACTGTTTCTACAAAGAATTATTGCTATTAAGATCGTAACACTGAGTATGTTTCTTATATGGCATAGGGACTGAACAAACAAAAAACCAAGGAATTAGAGTGATGCCTAACAGTTCAAAGTATATCACTGATTCGTATTAATTGGTCAAGTTCGAGCACAATTGCAAGTAAGAGTCATACATACACTTGCACATATCGTCACTCCCTACGTATAATCCCGTAACTCCAAAACACAAATTTTAAAGGAGGGCAGTTTAAAGCTTCATATAGTTGCCCTAGTTAAGAATTCTTTTGGTTTTAAATTTTTACCTTACTTATGAATATTTTTTTAAATATTTGGTGACCATAAAGAACATGACTTTCTACGTGTCACTATGTAATAAACTGAAAATCCCGTATGTGACACTTATGTGATTATACATAGGGAGTGACAACATACACACACACACACACACACACACAATTTATATATATATGTATAATAAAGCATTTATTATTTATACATATAATAAAAACATTTAATAGTGTTGTTATTTAATAGCGCAGTAAAAGGAATTACTACAACGGTAATTGGAACAGAGTGATCGCAACTGAAATTTGATTCTAGTCGTCGAATTTATATATGATTGAAAATAAATTTTGCGCAGTTAACGTTTACTTTGAAATCTCAAAGTATCTCAAAATCACGAATGTTCACACATAGGCCGATGTTCATAGTCGGATCTTATATTTACCAAAAGGAGACTACGACGTTCTTTTCGCCGATTCGATTTATTTTTATTATATGTATAAGTCGAGTAGGACTTTAACATGGCAAAATTATAAAATCCAATATTCAGCCAATTCTGAAAAAGTCGATTTTGAAAAATTCAGAACTGCTTATATACTTTATAAGTTGATCGTTTTTCAAGGAGCGTGTAGCGCAGCAAGTAAGTGCCTTCCCGAGAAAAAATAGAAAATTATGTGATCATATAGATTTATATGTGGATCGGATGTAATTTTGTATAATCGTATAAACTTTTATATAAGTCAAATATGATTTTATATAAGTTGGATATGATTTTATGTGATCGTGTAAAATCAGATCTGAAACTTGGAGCGATCTAATTTTATATAATCATATATAAATATATAAAATTATGTACAATAGTATATGATTTTTACACGATCACATAAAATTATATCCAACTTATATAAAATCATATTCGACTTATATAAAAGTTTACACGATCATACAAAATTGTATCATACTTATACAAAATTGTATCCGATCTATATATAATCCTATATGATTTTCTATTTTTTCTCAAATTTGTAAGCGCGAGATCGCTGAATCGATTCTCGCTGTTGGAATTTAATTTCATTTATGTTTTTTTTAGTCATTCCTAAATCATTTGCATTACAAATATATTAAAATTATTTTAAATATAATATGTATAGTAATAATTATATTTAACCAAAGTATTATTAATTTAAGTTGACTGAGATGATAATTAAAATTAAAAGAATGATCAAAACGTCCCATTGAAAAATACAAGTAACGATTTTTTTATATCACTTTCACCCGTAGAACTACTAAAATAGGCTGTAAGGTCACATTCCAGTTGGTTTTACAAGAGGAGACTACGACGTTGTACCAATCGATTTGGACGAAATTTATAGGCTTCATAGATGACTATGTGGAGTATTGTAAGGTAAAGTAAGAAGACGCACTACTCAAGCATTCGCGAGAAAATCGAATTTGAAAATTTTGAGTTACTTTATAAGGATATTAAATAGATCGTTTAATCGAAGAGCGCGTAGCGTAGCGGTAGCGTACTAGGTTAGTAGTGTCGACGCTGCTGGTTCGAGTCTTGATATACTTTCTTTTTTTATAAGAAAAAATTAACAGGCCTAAAATTAAATGAAATATCCAGAAAGAAAGACCTTACAGCCAAACTGGCTGTAACCTTTTTTTTCAAAATTCTACAGTATAATCTACAATATAATCTAAATGTAATACGTTTAGATATATATTTATAATCTAAGTAATACGTTTTTTATTTATTTATTGCATGTTATAAAAGTGCATTGGTATGCATACAAAAATTCGTGATGTAAAAAATACGGTAAAAATAGATTATTATTAATTACTAATTGTATTTTTAAAAATATATATCTCTCTTGTTTATTAATTTGGAAGCAAACCATGCATATTGTAACATATTTCGAAAACTCGGGGCGGACATTTATGAATGTCAACGAAGTATGTTTTTCTATAGATATTTTAAAGAAACCATTATCAATGTAAAAATGCAGCGTTCATACGATGTGCACACTGTCGTGAAAATTATTGTTTTACTTGTTTTTATGACAAATATCATCCTGCGTTATGTATTGTCCCATCTAGTTTCAATAAATAAAACATGTTGCATATATTTTTACATGTTGCGTACAATTATTTATCCGCTTTTTAAAAACACGAGTAGTAATTAGTAATAATCTATTTCTTTTTACCGTAATTTTTAAATCACAAATTTTTTAATGCAAAACAATGCACTTTTATAACATGCAATAAATAAAAAACGTATTACTTACTATTTAGATTATATTGTAGATTATATTGTATAATCTTGAAAAAAGAAAAAAATATATATCGAGACTCGAACCAGCAGCGTCGACACTACTAACCTAGTACGCTACCGCTACGCTACACGTTCTTCGATTAAACGATCTATTTGATATCTTTATAAAGTAACTCAAAATTTTCAATTTCGATTTTCTCGCGAATGCTTGAGTAGTATGTCTTATTACTTTACCCTGCAATACTCCACATAGTCATCTATCGATCCTATAAATTTCGTCCAAATCGATTGGTACAACGTCGTAGTCTCCCTTTGTTAACCATTTTAAGGCCTGTTTACTTCAATTTTATTATTTCTTGATAAAAGTAGTTTATTATTTTCATCTTTTTTTTCACAAAAAATCGAATTATCTATAATATTCGGTAATACAGTAATCTCGAAAAAAACTTATTTTTTTAAAAAACGATAAAAAATGCGTCAAGTACATGCGCAATATACTCTTTTTTTTATTTTATCATCTTATTGTATTCAAATTTAGAACTTAAACGCACACAAAAAACAAAGTATTATTGTACATATAATACTACTGGAAAATTCTATCATATATTTCTACAAAATTTGTTTTTTATAAAATTTATTCTACAAAAGAAGTGATATAGTAAAACAATAGCGCCAAATAAGAAATCACGTATATAACGTATATTTTATATATTTAAAAAATAGTTAAAACAGTAATCCTCCATACAAATCTAATCTTTTATATTCTTCTAATAAAATGTATGTATGTTGAATTATGCATTTATAGATCTCACTTTGTATTAAAGTCGAAAACCCATGTAAAACTGTTTTCAAATAAAAAATATTTAATGCAAAAGGACTTGGGGCGGCTGCACCGAAAACTAAAGACACACTACATGCGAGTTATTCATGTACAGTCGGCGTCAATGAATCGTTTTGTGGACGCGGGGAGCTAGGGGTAAGAGGGACGGTATTCCCTAGCAGTAAATACTGTAATTGGTCAATTCATCGAAATCTGCTACAGTTAGGTAGTGCGGCGGTACTTACTCCTAGAGAATACCGTCTCTCTTACCCCTAGCTCCCGGGGCTACACACAGAAAAACATATTGTATCCAAGTATATAATAAGTTTATATATCCGCAAATATATTATAAGATTCTTGTAAGTATTTAATTTACTCAAAATACACTCTAAATCTTAGTAAATTTGTATTTTGAGTAAATTAAATACTTACGAAAATCTTATAATATATTTGCGGATATATAAACTTATTATATACTTGATACAGTATGCATTTTTCTGTGTGTACGAAACGATTCATTGACGCCGACTGTACTTCACATATGAAAATTAGTTTTATAATAAATCAATTAACAGTGACCTCACGCTCATGAACCAAGACGCTTACTCGCTGCGCCACGCGCTTCTTGAAAAACAACCAACTTAGAAAGTATATAAGCAATTCTGAATGTTTTAAAATCGATTTTTTCGGAATCGGTTGAATACTGAGTTTTATAACTTTAACATGTTGAAGTTCTAATCATGACCTATACGTACTAAAAATAAATTGAATCAGCGGAAGGAACGTTGTAGCCTCTTCTTGTAAGATCTTCTTAAATTTATCTTCAGAGATGGTGTAATTTTATTGGCTGCAGAGCATCTAAAGATAAATTTAAGACAATTTTAAATATGAGATTTGACTATGAATACCAGCCATATAATATCTTATTTCTGTCCAATAAAAATTTAATTTTCTGTAGTTTGTTTAAGTGAATACGTTACGTATTTTATATTAAACATGTAGATTAAAAATTTTGGCAATTATTTAGATTAGAAGCTTCTTCGCCAATTTTGATGAGCTTTAAATATGTTGTCAAAGTCAACATTCTGAACATTTTTTCTTTATCAAGAAGCACGGTAGTGCTTTGCGCTAAATATACGTTTCAACAAAGTGTGCGCGCGCTACGCGAGATACCTTGTGCCTCATTTACGCGACTAAGGTCAATTGACAATTTCGAGATTTTCAGATCTCAACACCAGCTAAACCGATCGAGTTTGGCTTAGACTCAATCGGAAGTTGAGATCAAGGCACAAAAAAAAGTATTTCGCGGTTTTTCTCCGTGTCTTCTAAACGGAGATATCTCGATACAAAGTTTCGAAATCCCGAAAAATAGGTTTAAGCAGAGAGAAGCCTGAGAGCGACTAGGCCCATAAGAAAATGTGTATTCACTTTTCCGCCCTGTAAGCCAGCGCAATGTCCATGGCGGTGCACATTGGCAACTACGCAGCCATGTCCACGAGCGACTCAGTACGTACGCTATGTTCAAACGTGGACATGGTTCTATTTCGTGCTATGTCCACGACCGTGCGGTTTTATTCTGTGCTATGTGCACAAGTCCAAATATCGAGTTGAGAAAGATCGAGCAGCTTAGCCAATACCGAGAGCACCGAGGTAGTAAAGGTAAGTACACAAACGAAAACCGCCGTTCGTGTGCGCTCGCGGAAAAGTGCAAACACACATATTATGTTCTGTCTTCTTTACACTAAGCCAGTGTAAGGCAAGACACGAGGCATGTTTACGTTGCGCGTTTGTTGAGCATGACAACGTGAAATGCTTTCTCAAGATTTCCAGGTTTGGAAAACGTATATAATATTAGTGATAATAATAAAACACATCAAGATGCATTACATATTTCTATTGTTATAATATTTCTAATATTATTATATTTCTATTATAATTATTAATATGAGTTAACTGTCACAATTTGAAAGTGTATTTAGAATATTGAACAACATCTAATATATACCCAGTAAACAATTTGGTTGAGAGATGTCGCGGTTTTGTCGCCATTCGCCGGCGAAATTTGTAGACCAAATCTATATCCATCTGTGTCCTCATATGGTTTGGCGACCATATTTGTCAACCATGTGAGATGTCAAAATGAGACCAAAATCAGAACAAGTTTGCCACTAGCAAAGGAAAGCCAAAGTGACGCACTAAATCCAGAACAGAGTTAGTGATCGTTTATTGGCGCCGAAATCGCGCCAAATACACATCATATCTGTTACCAGAACTGTCAACAAAACAGTAGCAAATACTGACTAAATCTGTCGTTAGAAGCGCCGACAGATTGTTACCAAACGCAGATCCGATCTGTCGCCTAGAATCCAAGTCGAATTACTAAAAAAAAAAAATCAGTGATACCGCCTTGTCAAAGGGGAATTAATTCGAGATTTCAGTCGAACTAATTTCTAGAAATTAAGAATAAACAACGCTCGCAATATTAAATATAAATAAAATATTAAGGTCCAATCGAAAAAAAATACTTAGGTGGTAGAAAAAATATATTTAATAAATTCAGGAAACTAGTTTAACACAGACGTTTCGACTCTGACTTGAGTCTTTTTCAATGTGAATAAATAAATTAAAAACATATAAGTACGCATGACAATAATGTTCGCAAAAATATATACATAAGGAACGTTAATCAGTAGATAATGTAGATATTGTAGTCTCATTTGAAAGCGTCGGTCAATCACTTGGATGATGTGTGTACAAATACCTGAAAATGTCGTTCTTTGAAAAGCACGAATAATCAAATGTGAAACGGGCACAAACAAAGTACCTTACAGATAAAAGTCTAAAAGTCAAACACTGAGCAGAGAGAAGAGACAAACAATTTATATAGGTATTGTCCCCACTACATTAAGGCAAAGTTCAGGAAAAGAAAAACGTTAAGATTTAAAACTTGAGATTTTAATATTGTCAAGTAAATAAAAATAAGAACTGTCAAGTAAAAATCTGTGTCATTTTTTAAATTCAAACCAAAAGATTGCTCTTTTATGTGTATTGTTTTAGATATAAGTTTCTTGTAAAAATTTGGTTCATGGTCTAATATATGAATATTCTCCCAATTAAAAGAATGATTAAAATCAATTATATGTTGAGAAATTACTGAAAGTTGTGAGGAAGACTTTGTGATGTTATTTTTGTGTTCTCTTATTCTAGTTTTAAGTTGTCTCTTCGTCTGCCCAACGTAAGATGCACAACAGTCATTACAATCAATTTTATAAATAATATTATTGTTAGAATGAAGTGGAGTAAGGTCTTTATGAACTTTTACAAAACTGCTTAATCTATTCAGACATTTGTAGCCTATCATAACATCATCGTTTTTAAAGGCGCTAATAACATTTTCGGACAAGTTATTAATGTAAGGTATAACAATTAGTTTTTTGTCAGTAGAACGGAGATTATTTAAATTAAGTGACCTGTTTAGCTTTTTTGATATAAATTTGTTAATTCTTATGTTTATATTGTCAAAAATGAAAGCAAGAGGATAACCATTCTCAATTAATGTGTTGACAACAAACTTAATGTTTTTGTAATGATACTCAGGATGTGATAATAAGAGAGCTCGGTCAATTAAGCTAAAAATTGTACCTCTCTTATGGCAGATTGGATGATGAGAGAAAAAGGATAGGTATCTGCCCGAGAAGGTTTTTTTATGGAACCAATCAATTTTTAATGTGCTGTTTAAAACATGAATCGTCAAATCTAGAAAATTAATAGAACGGTCATCCTCCATCTCAACAGTGAAATTTAATCTATCATGAAACGCATCAAAAGTATCGATAATTATATTAATAATATTAGATGGGGCCGCTATGAGGATGTCATCAACAAAGCGGAAATATATAGGTATTAAATTATTAAATTTAAAAAGAACCTTATTTTCACAATGTTTTGTAAGACAATATCCGCAATCAAAGGTGAAAGGGGTGAACCCATAGGAACACCGAAAGTTTGTTTGTATATGACATCGTCAAACGTGAAATAAGTAGAGGACAAAACAAAAGTTATCGCATTCAAAAATTCATCTAATGGAATGTTCGTATTCTTAGCAATGTATGACCATCTATTTTTTATACCGATGATGGCCAGTTTTAATGGAACGTTTGTAAACAAGGCGACAACATCCAGCGAGAAAAGAATGTCATTTTTTTGGAGTACAACATTAGATAGTTTTTCATAAAGATTGAAACTATTAATGACATTACTCCTCGCTGTGGGAAGGCTGTTAAAAAGTATTTTATGTAAGAAAGAAGAAATTGAATATAGAGGGCTATTGACAGAAGAGACAATAACTCTCAACGGAGCGTTTTCTTTGTGTACTTTTGGCAAGCCATAAGCTTTAGGTAACAGACTGTCACTAGATTTTAGTCTGTGATAGGATTTTAAGTCAATATGACCTCTACCTAACCAACGCTTTAATAATTCTAAGAGTTTGGATTCGATACTTTCGACAGGGTTTCGCTTTATAATTTCATATATATTCGAGTCACTTAATAAAACCTTCATTTTTTTAAAATAATTATTCTTATCCATAGCAACCGTGATATTACCTTTATCAGCTTTCGTAAAAATAACTTCTGGATGTTGTTTTTTATAATTAATACATAACTTACGCAGATCACACATTTTTTTGTCAAAATTGGAAAAAAGAAGAAACAACTTAAAACTAGAATAAGAGAACACAAAAATAACATCACAAAGTCTTCCTCACAACTTTCAGTAATTTCTCAACATATAATTGATTTTAATCATTCTTTTAATTGGGAGAATATTCATATATTAGACCATGAACCAAATTTTTACAAGAGACTTATATCTGAGACAATACACATAAAAGAGCAATCTTTTGGTTTGAATTTAAAAAATGACACAGATTTTACTTGACAGTTCTTATTTTTATTTACTTGACAATATTAAAATCTCAAGTTTTAAATCTTAACGTTTTTCTTTTCCTGAACTTTGCCCCAATGTAGTGGGGACAATATCAATATAAATTGTTTGTATCTTCTCTCTGCTCAGTGTTTGACTCAGGGCCACCAAACTGCGTGTACCAGCGTTAGTGGCGCCTTCTATAATAAGGCGTACCTGGCATATGAACTAAATACGAATGTGTAAGTGAATACGTGTGAACACGTTTCAACACGTTTTGCCGTTAGTTATATGCGACCATACGCGACTACATTGTGCAGTTGTTAAATCACTTTTGTTACATTTTAATAAACGTTAAAGATGGGTAGAACATGTTGCGTTTCTACTTGTAAATCTGGGAGTAATGTACCAACCCATTCATTTCCAAAAAATCGTGAACGNACTTTCAGTAATTTCTCAACATATAATTGATTTTAATCATTCTTTTAATTGGGAGAATATTCATATATTAGACCATGAACCAAATTTTTACAAGAGACTTATATCTGAGACAATACACATAAAAGAGCAATCTTTTGGTTTGAATTTAAAAAATGACACAGATTTTACTTGACAGTTCTTATTTTTATTTACTTGACAATATTAAAATCTCAAGTTTTAAATCTTAACGTTTTTCTTTTCCTGAACTTTGCCCCAATGTAGTGGGGACAATATCAATATAAATTGTTTGTATCTTCTCTCTGCTCAGTGTTTGACTCAGGGCCACCAAACTGCGTGTACCAGCGTTAGTGGCGCCTTCTATAATAAGGCGTACCTGGCATATGAACTAAATACGAATGTGTAAGTGAATACGTGTGAACACGTTTCAACACGTTTTGCCGTTAGTTATATGCGACCATACGCGACTACATTGTGCAGTTGTTAAATCACTTTTGTTACATTTTAATAAACGTTAAAGATGGGTAGAACATGTTGCGTTTCTACTTGTAAATCTGGGAGTAATGTACCAACCCATTCATTTCCAAAAAATCGTGAACGTCGCAAGTTGTGGTTAGACATTTTACATATACAGCAAGTAGATGAACGTGAAATTCAACAGTTGCAAGTGTGCTACAAACATTTTTGTGATAACGATTATAGTTGTTCCCCATCAAGACGTGTTTAAAAAAACACTGCAATTCCGATACATATATTAACAACATATTAACTGGTAAAATACAAGAAGAATGGGATGCTAATGTTATATATACTCAAGCTAAAACAATGTCTCTGAAATATTCTAAAAAAAATAAAATAAAATGGTGACATTTATATTGTATATACTATTTATAATATGTACGTTATATATATTTATATATATTTTAATAAATTATGACAATAAAAAAAAACATCTTTTGTTTTTTATTTAAAGCAAAAATAATAAAATAGTGTAATAACCTAACCTAACCTAGATGCGTATATATGTGTGTGGTGTGTGTGTGTAAAACTGGACGCCATGTTGGAATTTAGTTCCATTTTACCAACGCCATATTTCAGAGAGCGCCACAAATGCTGGTATCACCGGGTCCCATAGAATTTATATAGCAGTTTGGTGGCCCTGGTTTGACTTTTAGACTTTTATCTGTAAGTTACTTTGTTTGTGCCCGTTTCACATTTGATTATTCGTGCTTTTCAAAGAACGACATTTTCAGGTATTTGTACACACATCATTCAAGTGATTGACCGACGCTTTCAAATGAGACTACAATATCTACATTATCTACTGATTAACGTTCCTTATGTATATATTTTTGCGAACATTATTGTCATGCGTACTTATATGTTTTTAATTTATTTATTCACATTGAAAAAGACTCAAGTCAGAGTCGAAACGTCTGTGTTAAACTAGTTTCCTGAATTTATTAAATATATTTTTTCTACCACCTAAGTATTTTTTCTCGATTGGACCTTAATATTTTATTTATATTTAATTTCTAGAAGCCTGATTCAGCTCGCTAATCAATTAATAAACTCTATTAGAAGAGACTAAAAACATTCTAATGTGATAGCGGGATTTGAACTCGAGATCTCTATATTCGCAGCTCCTGCACTCAGTCCGCGAGACCACTTGTGTTCCTCACTAACATATAATTATGTTTATCTACTTATTCTCAAGCTATCTTACATTGCATTTATTATTTATGTAAATTATTATTTTACTAAAAATGTTGCAATGCAATGTACCTGCAACAATAAATTAAAATACTTTTCTTATTATTCTTAAATATAATTTAAAGTACATTTTTACAACGCGAATAAATGTTTTGTTAATATATGCTGATACTGAAATAAACAAAGTGGTTTTTAATGGATTTTTGGTCACTAAAAACGAATCCGGCGGCGAAATTAACCTACCACGTCAAATTTTCGAGAAAATTAAAGTTAAATGTATAACATACTGTCTATTAGCGTGAGAAAGAGCATATCAGTGTATCTTCATTCACACTAGTGGACACTTTGTGTTACACAGTGTCGACTGTACGTAGCTGGAAAGCACCCATTGTTTCATATTACTCAATAAATACGAGAATAATACATTACATTTATGATTGCTTCATTGCTGATCGTATAAACAGAAGTATTAAAATCTTACAGTTAAACTTTACCGGTTCCGGCATAAGTTACCAGTTATTGCCCACATAAACAAGGTCTAACTGTAAAAGACTGTTCAATGTTTGTTAACAATCTGTTATCAACACAGGCGACAGATATGATCGCAAATAATCGCCATTTTGTTGTCTAGATGTCAAACAGACAGTCTAGTAGTCTTGCGTGCAAACAGTCCGCACGTATGCACGAACAGATCTGCTTGGCAACAGGTCTGCTGGCAATTTGTCGTCAATGCGTTCAACAGATCGACCCGACTGCGATCACCGTTTTGTCATAAACAGATGCTTGTACGTTTTGCGGACTGTGTGATTACAGTATTGCTAAAAGCAGATCTGCTTGCTATTGACTATTTATTTGTTGTCAACTTCACTAACATATATGGAATCATTTTGGCCGCAATACTCTCATGTATTTGCCAACAGAGTTGTTTTTTTGTCTCTATGTGCTAACAGTTTTGGCAGCACCAAAGCATGTTTCCGTATTGTAGCGTTTTTGCACACAGTTTCTGTTGCCAAGGTCTGCGCAGTCAGAAATTGTTTGCTAGGTATATATACAGGGTGTCCCATAATGACCGTCTCACTGCTTGTAGGCAAAAAGAAATGGTTATTCTAAGACGTAAAGTCTTATACCACTTTGGAAGATTCGCAATAATTAACGAGATATGAATTAATAAAGATCCGCTAATCAGCGTGCATCCAGCGTAAGGACAGCCCAGACTGTCGCGCCGTACTGACGAAATAGAATAGCGCGCTGCCCGAACGCAGCCTATATGCTGTCTATGTACAGTAGAGAGCACCATATCGTGCGGCTCCAGAGGAAATATTTTTCAGAAATTTTTTTTCTAGCTGCTCCTATTACTGCGCGCTGCTCTCCTTCAATCTCGGGCTGCTGGCAGAGATCGAAGGAGAACGACGCGCAATAGTAGAAGCAGTCAAAGGAGAAATTCCCAAAAAATACTTCCTCTGGAGCCGCACGATATGGTGCTCCCTACTGTATGCACTTGTTATTCTATTAGTTTCTCCCATTCCGTCGCTACGGCGCGACAGACTGGGCTGTCCTTACGCTGGATGCACGCTGATTAGCAAATCTTTAGTAATTCATATCTCGTTAATTATTGCGAATCTTCCAAAGTGGTATAGGACTTTTCGTCTTAGAACAACCACTTCTTTTTGCCTAGAAGCGGTGAGACGGTCATTATGGGACACCCTGTATATATATAAAGTATATATTATTAGTATTACATTTTTATATACTTTTATTTTATAAATTACAAAAAATATTTACATTTTATAGATATATAATCTTAAAATATTTAATTAATGTATTTCTTATATGAATTAATTAATTAATATATTCATATAATATACCATATGAATCAATTACTTTAATATACTTTATATATATTGAATGTTCTTTGTAATATTTCTAATTAATAAAAGTATATACCGCATCTCTTGAAATGTTTTAATATTATAAATAATATTATGTATGTTTCAAAACAGTAAAGTGCAATAAAAGATATAAACATTTATATATGTCTCTTAAATAGTAGTTATGTGTAAAACTTTGTGTTAGACAATAAGTTCATAACATAACATACTAGTTTACTGTTTTATAATAATTAATAACGACTGTTTGTGTCTTTTATAAACTGTGCAATATATATTTTTAGTTATGTTTGAAGCTCGTTGAATATTTAACTAAAAAGATAGGGAAATGGCACTAACAAGCTAACACCAAATGTTCAGGTACAATTCTTTTTTAATTCAAAGATTTTAAAAAATGGTAACAAACATTTCAATCCACTATGAGTAAGTGATGGATTTTATCCGATTAATAGAATCTAGGAAATGTCTGTTAGTAAGTAAATTGATTTTCTTACTGATTTTGGAATAGTGAATATCGAAAAATTTATTAAATGCAAGACTCTGTGAGCGAAAAAAAACATCAAGAATATTATCTGGAACATATTTGTATAAATTTTTGGAATCAATAGTAATCGGTTTTCGTAGAAACCTTATTTTGCTATATGTGTCGGCAATTTCGAGCTTCCAAATGTTCCTAAAGAATCTCCGTTCAATGTTCCATAATTTGAATATATATTTGTAATGATAAAACTCATTGTTGTAATAAAATGAGTTACATATATGTAAAGAAGTAATATCAAGACTTGCAACATGCTTGAGATAATACAATCTAGTTGTCGTCTTGATTAATTTATAATTGTCTGTTAGAATTGATACGGACTACAATTTCAATTGGCAAAATGTCAAAGTATTAGACATAGAATCTTCATTTTTCAAGAAATCCATCTTCGAAATGATACGTATCAAATTGCAAAACGATTCAAGTAACGTTATGTCGTACACGGACAAGCTGAAACCATATTTTTCATTTTTGGGAAATTACGAGGCAACTTAGTTTCCGTTCGGTTCGAACGTTGTGGTGGGGGTGAGACCGTTACATGTATCTTGAGTATGGAAGGGGCTGCTCAGTCTGTCAGTTGCATTCGAAGCGAGAGGACGTTTTGTGTCTTCTTACGTAATTCTGATTGATACTTTGTTGCCACTTCCGCGTCTCTTTGAATATCTATGTAGCGTTTCTTTTCTTATCTATATTTTTTATGATTTCAAATAGATCATGATTTTTTTGTAATTTTATGTAAGTTTTCATTAAAACACTGAAGAAGATCCCATAATGGATCGAAACGTTTGTTAACATTTTTTAAAATCTTTGAATTAAAAAAGAATTGTACTCGAACAACTAGTTGTATAGCTTGTTTTTACCATTTTATTATCTTTTTATTTATATATTTTTATAGTAGATTATACGATTGGCAGCAAAAATGAAAGCTCCGATTGTCTTTAACTTTGACGTACAATCTACGTTCTGCGCTCTATTTGTTGCGATCTATTTGACAGCGTGATTCGTCAAATTATCTGACAACAATGTGTTTTTCGTGTCTCTCAAAATGAAGTATTTTACGATAACTCTCAATACAGTCTTAATTTTACCTATATAAAATGTGTTAAATAAATACTTTTCTACAAAATGTTTTAATGTATATATAGAAGCAAACACTCTATTCAAACCATAGTTTAGTTGTCGTCTAAAAGTCAGAATAATATAAAATAAATTAAATCAAACATAGTCAAAATGTCAAAGTCACAAAATAAATACATAAGTATATTTATAGTTAAAAGAATAATAAAATACTAGTGACAATTATTTTACAGCAAAGATTAAAAGTACACTATGCTATACAACATTCTAAGAGCTATTATAAATGATAATGAAGCAAACAGCGCACATTTGTGAGTGCATAGTTTGTAAAAGATACAAAAAGCCATTATTAAGTATTACACTACCATATGTTATGAAACTTATTATCACACAAAGATTTACGAATGCTATTTAGAAAACATAAAATTGTTATTTGAATTACTTAATTTAATATTTATAGATTTAAGTGTAGTTTTTAGAAAAGATTATAATTTTAAGAAATTAAATTAAACTCTGGTAGTAGTTTTCCACGTCTTCTTTAAGGTTCTATTCAATAACGCGTTAGGTTTTTTAAACATGATAAAGGTGAATCTTTGCCTGTAGCTCTATTATACTACTACTTATATAATATAACGTGTGCTTTTTTTAATAACGTGTAAATAGCTAATTAATACAAAGTTGAATACTGTATTTGTGTATTGTAGAACAATCTTTATTTAAAACCAAACGTTTCGAATCTTAAATTGGGTTTTTTTCAGTGGCAAGATATATATGTAGATATCTAGATATAATGACAAAATTTTTTTAAGTGGTTTGCCAGTGAAACCGCAATTTAACATTGTTAAAATGTTGTTTAAATTAATTTAACAACTTAAAAATGCACTGCAAATTTGTCTTATCTGCGCGTTTGCATTTGGTTCTGGTACGACATAGAATAGATTCTTGACTGGAGTTGTTGAAATTTACTTAAACACCGTGAAAGATTAAAATTTTCTATGCGAGAAGAGAGAAGAAAGCAACCGTCTTTATCTACTATAAAGACGAACATGGTGATATCTATTTGTAAGTAAACAAAACACTGACGCACAGCTCTTACAAATTACACTTCGATTATTATATATCTTTTTCCCCACTACAGGTTAAATCACTTATAATCCATGTGTACATTATACTTATATAATAGGGGAGACCGAAGCTAAAAAAGTCGGCACTTCATGTTCGGGCTAGAATTGAAATAGAAACTCATCATTTTGCTCTTAAAAAATAAAGATATTTTATTTATTTATTGTTTTAAAGAAACACAAGTAAAAACAGTGTAATTAAATTAGAAAAAGTGATAGTAACAAAAAATGTAAAAAACTCTCAATCTTCTTTTTCCGTATCAATGTCGGAAGTGCAATTTATACACGTGAAAACTGCATTGGACGTTCGTACACATTTATAATGAGTTTGCACAAGATGCATTTTTTGTTGTTTTGTGTCGGGCGTATATTCTCTACACATATACAACACAGGTTGTCATTGTCACTGTCAGAGTCATTGTCCGACGAGAGTTTTTTTTATTTCTGCGGTGCGCGCGTAGTTCGACGTCCAGTACTCATTGATGGTTGCAAATCTTCAATGGTAGCAATGACACTTATTTTTAGGACCTCTTTTTTTAGAGCAAATTTGGCTGTTTTTTACGCAGTGTTTCCGCTTGTTCTGCTGCTAGCTCCTTCATTACAGGCAATCCGTAAGAATGGCAGTGTTTCTGCGTTTTTGTCCTTGGCGCGTTTGCTGTCTTGGTGCAGCTTTTGAGCGGATAGTTTCAAGCATTGCATAGAAATAACCAGTGCCTTCTGTTGGTGTTATATTCCTGCTATCTTTTTCTTTCTCTTTCTCACGACGTGGTGTTGATAAAGCCGTCGGCTCATTTCCTACTATCTCAGATTTCACTATTTCAAAAGCTGCAGGTGACGATGGCGGTAATAGCAGACCTTCAACATTTTTATTGAGCGCCGACGAATTAGATGGGTCCTCTCGATCTGTGACACTGCTCGGTAAAAACTCGTAATCTTGAAAAATGTTTGGGTTATATGGCAGAATTCCGGTGCATTAAAAGCCGGAGACAATGTTTTGGTGCGTTACGGTTACTGGCAATGTCTTTGTAATGATTCCGGGAATTTCGTAAATCGTCATTGATCTTCCAGGATTTGAAGTCATCCTGTTGTCGCAATGCGCGTTAACGGCTTTTTTCAAGGGACCATAAACGGTGCGGTCCAAGGATTGCAGTTTGTGTGAGCAGTGGGGCGGAAGTGAAAGCATAATTATTCCATTGGCTCTGCAGTAATTGAGTTCAGCGATAGAAGGATGTGATTCATGGTTATCGAGCACAAGCAGAACGGGAGCTTCAACAGAAGTACGCATATGCAATTAAAAAAACTGCAAAAATTGAAAGAAATGTTCTGAATTTATCCAACCGCTTGGGTTCGCAACTCCTCTGCAACCTGGTGGTTCGCTGTTTAGGAAGTACTCCTTAAACTTTTTGCGTGGAAAAATAAAAAATGGTGGCAGATAACGTCCGATTGCTGCTATTGTCACAGCCAAAGTCACGAGTGTTCTTCGTTCAGCAGAAGTTACTCGCTCGATTTGTTTTACACCGCGTCTGCCAATAACTCTGTTAGGCGTTTGAACCATTGTTATCCCCGTTTCATCCATGTTCCAAATACAGTGTGAGCTGGGAAACGCCATCGATTCATAACAGTTTTTAAAAGCGCAAAGAATCTTTCCACAGTTTTGTCCATTGAAGCTAGTGGCACGCGCCAAACTCATTTCCGGTTTTCTTATTGGTAAAGTCTGGTGACCTTCCTTTTCAGAAAATTGTTTACCCAGTTCTTACCGGCCATGCCAGCAATTTCCCACGATGCTGGTACTATCAGTTCCAACTTTCTGGCAAAATTGAAGGCTATACCGCGCGCTTCTTTCGTCGATAATCCGAAGTACATGTTGGAGTGCATTAAGTATTCTACTAATGTCGTTTCTGCTCCTGGTCCGAAAATCTGCATTAAAAATTAAATTATTGTATGAAATAATGTGTAATGCGAGCCTTCAAAATTATTTTTGTTACTCACCGTAGTGCGCCCGTAAACTCGTGCGACCACTATATTATTTTCTGCCTCTTCCTCACTAATAATTTTCAGCCAATTCTGAAAAGTTCCTCTTGAGACTCCAAACAATTTGGCCGCATTTTTTTTTTTTTTTTTTTTATTTTGTTTGACAGCTATAACAGCTTCTTTCATTTTATTTTTATCTACGGGAACTGTTTTGCGGTGGTAAATCCGGATCATTTTCTGGCAATGAAGAAAGAAATGAGGCATTTCAAACAAAGGCGGAAGCCGTCGAGGCATCTTTGTGCCAACTTTGCCTCGAGCGTCTATTTTTACTTTCATAACTCAGAAACAATAAAATATTAACAAGCCTGCGAAAATCGCTAACGGATTCGTATTAAGCGCACATATTTCATTTACAAGGGAACCTCGCGAACTCAAAAATTCTGATTTTGATAAAACTTTGCACATATGTAAGGAGGATTAATAGATAAATAATGACATATTCAGTTGCTGCTCAAACATGGTTTTACGGGATGAAATTACTCCTTATATGTAAAGCGGTTTTTCACTTTTCTCAGTTAATCTAAAAAATTACTGAAAATATTAAAAATTGTTTTATACAAAAAAAACCTTTTATAGAAAAATATTCTCTATTTTATACTTAAATAATATTACAAAATATGAATAAAATATATTAATAAAATTACAAAAAATAAATTTTTTTTAAATTGTTTAAAAACGTTATAAAAACAAGTTTTTTTAAACAAGTCTATTAATGTAGGTAAATAGAGGCGTTTGTACTATAAAACTTTTGTATAAAACAGTTTAAGATATCTCTAATAGTTTCCGAGATACATCAAGAAAACCGCAAAACCGTTTTACACATAATGAGTGTTTTACTTTTTAGAATCGATTTTAGGCCGCTATTGAAAATTTTTACATTTATGTAGTTATCTTTACATGTGTACAAAGTTTTATCATAAGAACATCTCTATGTAATCGCATAGTGATACAATTTTGAAATAAGTTTTTTTCCAAACTTTATTTTTAGTATATTTTATATAAGGAACTTGCGTTATGTACTACGATAAAGATAGTGATTTTTTAAATAAAAATTCTTTTATTTTCCAAATATTTCTATGTTGCAATGCAACTTGACTTGAGAGATCATTGAGCACGTGTATATTGCAGTTTTTATATCGCATATTGTATATGTAATGTATTACGCACGTAGTACTCACTTACGTAAGCACAGCGCGGAGTAGTTATGTACGTTATATGTGAGAATAGTTTGCAATAATTTTCTATATTCAAAAAACTTTGACGAAAGGAAAATTTAAATAAATTAAAATAAAGTGAATAGAAGAAAATATGATCCCATATAAAGTAGAAATATTTTTCCACGTAGTTTTACTATAAAGTGTAGCCGAATTTTATGACATGTGTAATACAAAATATTATACTTTTAAATAAAGATACTTTTATTCTTGGAATGTATTGTGACCGTTATTTTTATTATTTGTTGTCCGGGGTGAAATGAGACGATTTTTCTTAGACGGCACAAAACGTCACGTCTCGCGAGATCTCACAATTCAACACTAATTTTTTGAAAATTAGGCGCCTGATACGCCAAGGCGTATCACCGAATTTCGCGAAAAAGTGAGTTAGTGAACTAACTAACACGAGACGCGACAGACGCGAGAAATGCATCGGCTAATCAGGAGTACTTTGTAACGGAGAGGCGGGATTCGAGTTTAGGATACATTAAAAAACAGAGCGAATCGGCGAAATTAACAAAGAAAATAACAATGACTTTATTTTGACAATAATGTACAATGACGTGATAACGAAAGTAACGTGTCGGAACGTCAATCTAACGCGAGTTCTAGCACTCAATCTTGCGGGCGGAGCAAAATATTGCAAGTGACACACGAACACCAAAATAGCGAAACAAACGGGGAAAATTCACAGACGCGCACGGAGTGACTGTTCGAACACCGATAAAGAGAACGAAACGCAAAATATTAACAAATATTATACTCGATCACGCACTTGAGACAATGATCGCGATGCGCGAAAATATCGAATTAGCGGCTTTACAAAAAAAGAAGACACTCGTCTCACCAACTCGGGATTCGTATCTCTTCTCGCCGGATCCTGGCTGTTAAAAAGCTCGTCGGGAAGGTCGTTTTTACACACACTCGGTGGCATTTGGTCACGTCCTCTTAGGATCACGGCATAACGAACAATATCGGAAATCGGTCCTGCGCAAGAACATCAGCTATGCAGCGCTGCGTGTCGTGACCTCGACCTCTCGCGGCGCGTTATCGATCTATCAGGCCGCGATCGCGCGCCAGGTCGCGGATACGCTGTTGCGATCTTTTTTATCAGCTTTGGAGCCTTTACAAAATTTGGAAGTAACCGGGAACTTCTCCGGCTGAAAGATCTTACGATCTCAATGCCCTCGATTCGCTGTATGATCGCAAACGGGTTTGTCTCCTTCTCAGTTGCAGGGAGTCTGGCCAGGACTTCCCCGCAGAAGAAGAAATTCCGGTCCTCTGTGAGATTTCCTGGCGCACGATGTCGGTGCGTCTGGTGAGCTCTCTTTCTTCTCTCTCAGCTCCACTGCACACCGTTTCAGCCCTGATGCTATCTCGCTGCCTTTCTTATCCGCTCTTAATTATTAAGTGGTAATGACGAACTGTCGCCAAATTCTGCTTACTGCCAAATTCTATCTACGCAAAAAAGACGAGTCTTGGCGTCCCGAGAACGCAATCGCAACACAAAATATACGTTTTCCGGTGTTCCGAGAACGCAATTATAACACAAAATGATGCATTTCTCGGCGTCTCAAAAATGCGACTAAATGACGATCGAACGCTACGTCCGATCTGACGCAAAATTACACGAAAACAAATACGAAAAATCTAACACGCAAAGACGGAAATCGCTCTCTCTTTACATAATGTATCCCAAGACGACTTCTCGACTCTTTATCAAAATTACTAATTAATTTAACAAGTAACTAGCGCCAGAAGGGCGTCACAGTACTTATATTATTTTGAACAATAGTATAAGAAGTGTAAGAAGTTTATCAACAAGTAAAATTTTCTACACTTATATATTCTACACTTAGTATTTATATATTTATTATTGTATTGATTTATTTAAACGTATATTATTTATATATGTATTGCAACCCTTTTTTGATTAAGGATACTGCTTCAAAGTAAAGGCTCGTCTCAGCGGTGACTGAGGTTGCCGGCCCGTTGAGCCCGGAAGTAAATAGCTGAATTCCGAACATCGTTTTTTTTCTTTTGGGTGTCAGTTTAGGCGCCAGACACGCGACTCACGTGCCAGTAATCAGACGTCCCCCGGATAGAATTCAGGCCGCCTAGCTCTTTAACCCGAACGGAAAGGGGCGAGATAATATGAAAGGGAAGATAAGCCGAGGGAATCAAAATAAATAACGCGAGGTGTTAGTTTGATTGAAATAGAAAACAATGAATTTATTGAGATTAGGTTGAAATATAAAATAACGAAATTCGATATCGAGTCCGTCGGTAGACAAGAGACCGTCTCGGAGACCGGTACGCGGATATACAAAAGAATTTGACCCTGCTAGACAGAATTCGCCGAATTTCATCGCGGTGTGCACAAGTTAACAGATTTTGAGAGAATCAAGTGTTTTTCTGTTGAGCCGCAGTCGCGTGAGACAAACACCTCGCTCGCGCTATCTCTTTTTTCGGTTTCGGCTTTCTCGCGAGACTGTCTCGCATTTTACTCGAAATTTCTATCCAAACGCTGATTCTAAGTCTGAATCTCAATCACAATCACAATCTCAATCTCAATCTTGATTTTGATCTCGATCTCGATCTGCTTCCAGCGGTCCCGTCACCGGGTATATATATTCTCGTGGCTACGCTTGCGAGGGGGGCGAGGGAGAAATTTGCTTAGCCTATTACGTTGGCGACAAGTTCCCTACATCAAACTCACGTGCAGTGTGCCCAGTTTTGACTCTTTTACAGCACGCTGCAGCAAGTGGAGGGAATATGCACACAAGCGAGCAGCCGTGTACGTGCGCTCGACGCTTCAGCCGTCTTCGGGCGGTAGAAGAGAACAGAGATATGTTTACTGTCTTTTTCTTTAGACATAGCTATAGCGTACGCGGCTAGCGCGAGCAGCTAACAAGGGGAGACTACGACGATGGAACAATCAATTTGGACGAAACTTATAGGATCGATAGATAATTATGTGAAGTATTGCAGGGTAAAGTAATAAGACGCACTACTCAAGCATTCGCGAGAAAATTGAATTTGAAAATTTTGAGTTATTTCATAAGGATATTAAATAGATCATTTAATCGAAGAACGCATAGCGTAGCGGTAACGTACTAGGTTAGTAGTGTCGACGCTGCTGGTTTGAGTCTCGATATATATATTTTTTTTTTCAAATGTTACAATATAATCTAAATGTAAGTATTACGGTTTTTATTTCTTTATTGCATATTATAAAAGTGCATTTTTTGCATAAAAAATCCGTGATGTAAAAAATACGGTAAAAATAATTAGATTGTTACTAATTTGTGTGCTGTTTGTAAAAAACGGATAAATAACTGTAAGCAACATGTAAAAATATATGCAACATGTTTTAAAGCACACACATTTCTTTGTAATATTTGTTGAACGTTATACCTTTGAAAGAAAATATTATATCCTTGAAAAGTAAAAAACAGACAATGAGTAAATACGAGAAAATTTCCGTTACATTGTGAGAAACAAGATTTCATCCATTTGACTGGTAACAGCGAGAGTAGACAGAAAAGAAGAAAAGTGTGCAGTGCTACTTAAATTGAAAGATACATTAAAATGGTAGGTGTACCTGGTTCTTCATCGAATGAATGTGATAGTATATCACTTCACACTGACGAGTCAAAAATACTGCTAAAAGATGCTATTGTTTATCTGGAACAATTACTTTTCGAAAATGATCTTCCATTTTAATGTATCTTCCAATTTAAGTAGCACTGCACACTTTTCTTCTTTTCTGTCCACTCTCGCTGTTACCAGTCAAATGGATGAAATCTTGTTTCTCACAATGTAACGGAAATTTTCTCGCATTTACTCATTGTTTGTTTTCTACTTTTCAAGGATATAATATTTTCTTTCAATGGTATAACGTACAACAAATATTACAAAGAAATGTGTGTGCTTTAAAACATGTTGCATATATTTTTACATGTTGCGTACAATTATTTATCCGTTTTTTACAAACAGAACACAAATTAGTAACAATCTAATTATTTTTACCGTATTTGTTACATCACGGATTTTCTGAGCAAAAAATGCACTTTTATAACATGCAATAAATAAATAAAAAACGTAATACTTACATTTAGATTATATTGTAAAATTTAAAAAAAAAAACAATATCGAGACTCGAACCAGCAGCGTCGACACTACTACCCTAGTACGTTACCGCTACGCTACGCGATCTTCGATTAAATGATCTCTTTAATATCCTTATAAAATAACTCAAAATTTTCAAATTTAATTTTCTCGCGAATGCTTAAGTAGTACGTTTTAGTATTTTACCCTGCAATATTCCACATAATCATCTATCGATCCTATAAGTTTCGTCCAAATTGATTGTTCCATCGTCGTAGTCTCCCCTTGTAAACCTTGCGCTAGCAGCTGTTTATTATTTTTTGCCGTTTGTTCTCGTTCTTGCGGTTATTTACTTACAGAAACATTTTGATTAAATAAAACAATATGAACACCGTAAAAGAATAATTTAAAAAATAAAACATATGAGAAACATAAATGAAAAGAGAAGAATATAACTCCACTCTTGGTCAATATGTACGTCTTTTTGTTTTGTTAATATACTTTTTACTTTGCTCTTGCCATTACATATAATATACATTAAAAGAAAAAAAAATATTCTTGCAATAAGAATTTTATTAAACAATTAAAGAATCTTTTCAGGCTCTGAAGTTTCTAAACTAATAAATATATATATTCGGTCATAGGAGCCGTTTGCTAGGTGGTGTGCGGAAATTATACGTGTATATATATCCATATATACGTGTTCACATGTAAATTTTTACACGTGAAATTCGAATTGAANTAACAATTCTAAAATTCATATTGGATGCTATACTTATATAAGGTGCTTTATTCCCTTGCGGGGTACACTGCGGACCTCCGCTCCGCTTACATAATTTGTTTCTCGCGTCGAAAGAGAGAGAGACACACCACACTCATCCATCCATCCATCTATCCACACTCATTCCTTGGACCTCCGCTTNCGCCGCATTTTCCTTTCTTCCTTCCATACTCTCATTCATTCCCAACCATCCTCCTCCNTCCCTCATCTTTTCCAATTTCCTCATCCAGACCTCTCCTTCACCTCCCTCTCCCAAAACCTCTTCCACCATCTCCTGCTATCCCTTTTCCATCCCCCAGTCGATGCACTCCTCCCACACGTGCTCCCACGTTTCCTCTCCCCATCCACATATCCTACACTTTCTTTCCTCATCTCCCTCCCAGTATCTATTTCCTCTCATACCGTCTCCCAACCTAAATTTCGCCACTCTTTGCCATTTTTCTTCTTTCCATTCCTTCTTTAAGTACTCTGGAATCCCCTTCCCCTTCACCCTACTATACCACTTATTATACCTTGATCCCCTAATCTTTTCCCACCTTTCCTCTACCTGCCATCTCCTCTCTCTTGCCACTATGTCCTCCCCCCTAAGTTCTCCCCCTTCTC
>NW_018022354.1:0-7435 GCF_002006095.1 Pseudomyrmex gracilis
CTACAGGCCAGAATTAAGGAACACAAATGTCATATTAATAGAAATTCCACTCAGAGGTCTGTGATTACTGAACATAGACTTCAATTGTCACATGATTTTGAGTGGGATAAAGTAGAAATTTTAGACATTGAGAGATCATACAGAAAAAGGTTGGTGTCAGAAATGCTACACATAAAAAGTCAATTCAGCGAACTTAATTTACAGTGTGATACAGACAACTTAGATAACGCCTATTTACCGTTTGTCGATAAGACATCGTAAATTTATATGTTTTCTAGTTAAATTTTTGATTTTGTCTTTACACATGCGTTGTTTTCCCAGTCGCATTTCCACCTTTGTAAAGTGTTGGTCGGGATGGCTATTGTGGATATCCATGACCTACATTGAGCGACCTATTTTTTATAACATAATCTGTAAGTGACTTGGTATTATTGTATTCTCTGCGATTTGTTTAAATCTTTTTTGTAATTATCCTTATTTATATGCTAATATTGTTTGTATACTTTATATATTGTAGATTTGCATTTGATAAGGACCTAATACAAGGTCGAAAGCGTTTATGGCTTTTTAATTACTTACTTGTATAATAAACGGATTTATTTTTATACACTATAACAACAGTGTCATGCTTCAATAGCCATTTTTCATTATATATTTGAAATCAAAGGTGTTAAGGTTCAGAAAAGGGGGAGGGAGGGAGAAAAAATTGGAATGGTGATGGAAGGGAGAGAGACTGAAAGAGGTGAAGGAGTTTAAATATCTAGGGTATGTTTTCCAGAGAAACAGGGAGAGAGAGGCGCAGATAAAAGAGAGAGTGAAGAAGGGGGCGGCTGTTATGAGTCAAGTGTAGGGGATTAGGAAGAGGAGGTTTGATGGGGATTGGAGTATAAGGCTGTGGTTGTTCGACACGCTGGTTTGGTCAGTGGTAGAGTACGGGATAAAGATCTGGGGTTGGAGGGAATGAGATAGTGTAGATAGGATACAGGACAAATATATAAGATGGTTGTTGGGCGTGGATTGGAGAACTCCGGGGTATATGATAAAGGAGGAAGTCCAGAGGGATGTATTGAGGGGCAGAGCGGGGCAGAGGGCTTGGAGATTTGAGGAAAGGTTGGAAAAAGGGAAGGGCAACGAGATAGCAAGATTATGTTTGAAGGAGATCAGAAATAGGGAGGGAAATGGAAAGGGTCTATCAGAGTGGGAAAAGGATAGGATAAAATATTATGAAGAGAAGGGAGTAAAAATGGCGGGGTTAAGGGAGAGGAGGGAGGCAGGAGAATGGAGAGCACAGATACTGATAGAGAAGGAGAGGAAGATGCAAAGGGAGGAGAGGTGGATGAGGATAGGGAATTCGAGATACAACAAGTGGTACGGAAGAGTCAAAAAGAAGGGTGTGCCGGGATATTTAAAGAAAAGATGGGGGGAAAGCAGGTGCCAGAGGGTGGCTAGGTTTAGGTTGGGGAACGAGATGAGAGAAGGAAGGTATTGGGAGGGAGAAAAGGAAAGAATGTGTAGAATGTGTGGTTTGGTGGAAAAGGGATGGGGGCACGTGTGGGAGGATTGTGGGGTGTGAGGGGTGGAAGGGAATTGGGAAGACGTGATAGAAATGGTTCTGGGAGGAGAGGGGGAGGAAGAACGGTGGTTAAGGAAACTGGAAGAATATAGGGGAAGGGAAACGAAGGAGAGGAAGAGGAAGGAGAGAATAATTGAGATGGGAGGGGAAAGGTTAAATGGAGAAAGGAATATGAATGGATAAGGGTGTATGGAGACAATGAGAGAGCACTGTCTAGGTAGAGACGGTTGCCGGAAGAGAAGGTCCAGGTAGAGTAGGGTAAGCGTGTGTGTGTGTATAGGTTAGGTTAGGTTAGATTTGAAGATAGTTGTAAGATAGTATATAAAGTAGTTTTTAAGGTAGTTTGTAAGGTCGATTTAATGAGGTGGTTGTGTAAATATATTGTAACTCTGAGGGGATCAATAAACTTATCTATCTATCTATCTATCTATCAGTTAACCTTACTGCCTATCCTCCCTTGGAGCAATAAGTACATTCGTACTTATTGCTTGGAACCTTGTTGTTCTCCTTACTAATAGAAAACTTGTTTCTTCTGTTACAGATGTCAAGGATGTCTTCTCGGCGTTTCCAATGCAACATCATTGGAATGCAGCATAATTCACCTTTGATTTCTAATTCTAAGTTCCCACAAGTAATGCTCTGTCGAACAGAGCCTTCGGCCACAACACGTCTCGGGATTATTCCAACGATGTACGAGTGACGCCGGCTTTTATACTTCAGCCAATCAATCGTAATTGGCGGAGGAAAAGTCGGACGATATCCGGTGCCCGAAAAGTGCAATGCAGACCATTGCATCTTTTCGGCTGCGCGTGCGACCTTTGGCCAGCGCGTCTTCGGACGCGCTATCACATTTTGCGTAGCGACTGCTGACTGGATCCTCGCGTCAAATTCCAGTAGTCCCGATAACCTTACGATAAGCATTTTTAACTGACAGATAACACAAACGGGAATTACATAAACAAAACATATAACTAAAACATATAACTAACATACTAAACATACTGTTTAACCTTATACAAGCACCTTATAACCTTATAACAATATTTTTAAAGTATTGTTTTATTGTACTGAACAAAAAACATATATATATATATATATATATATATATATATATATATGAAAATAATTAAGAATAAGAATAAGACGCAAAGAATTAAATATATAAAATATATTATATAATTATTGATGTATTGATGAACATAAATATTCAGAGGAAAGTAGGATGAGAAGTAAATATATAAGAAAGTGAAGAAAAAAATATATTTATAAAATAATGTAAAGCAATGAGGGGTGTCCTCCGGTTCAATATGATAAAATCAAAGGTATGTTAAGTTTGGCAAAAATGAACCTATGTGCAGGGTGTAATGCATATAAAAATAACAAAAGAATTTTTCTTTTCGAAACGTTTTGACTGTTTATTCAGTCATCTTCAGTTGTAAGACTATGCTATAAAGCAAAAAGTACATATGACAATAATAAATTTGGCAGTAATGATTACAAAATATCAAACAAAATACGCAAAAATATCAAAAAATAAAACAAATAAATAAAAACGCACCTATAAACATTTCACGGAATAATTTTTATATATACATACGTAACGTTAGTCTTGTGTGTCTATGATGTTCAAAAGGCAGTCACACACTGAGAGACAAATAACATGATAACGTTGTCAATAAATTTAAAGTCAATAAGTTAAAAGATAAAGAGTCAATTTATCTTATCGATTATTGGTAAGATAGATTTTATCAAGCAAATCGGTATCTGTCATTATGTTAAAAGTATTAAAAAAAATGGAATCGAAAAAGCTGGAATGGTGGTGGAAGAGGGAAAGATTGGAGGAGATAAGGAATTCAAATATTTAGGGTACATGTTTCAAAGGAACGGGGGGAGGGAGGCGCAGATAAAAGAGAGAATGAGAAAACGGGCGGCTATTATAAGTCAGGTGTGGGGGATTGGGAAAAGGAGGTTCGGTGGGGATTGGGGTAGAAGGTTATGATTGTTCGACGTATTGGTTTGGTCAGTGGTTGGATAGGGGGGGAGATATGGGGATGGAGAGAATGGGATAGCTTGGAGAGATTACAAAATAGATATATAAGGTGGTTATTGGGAGTAGATTGGAGGACTCCGGGGTATATCGTAAGGGAAGAAGTGCAAAGGGATTTATTAAGGAAAAAGGCGGAACAAAGGGCCTGGAGATTAGAGGAAAGGTTGGAAAGAAGAGAGGGTAGCGAAATAACGAGGCTGTGCTTAAAGGAAATTAGGGGCAGAGAGGGAGGTGAGGAGGGGTTGTCTGAGTGAGAGAATGACAGGATAAAATATTATGAGGAGAGAAGAATAAGGATAGCGGAGATGAGGCAAAGTAGAGAGGCAGGAGAATGGAGAGCTCAGCTGTTGATAGAGAAGGAGAGGAGGATGCAGAGTGAGGAGAGATGAAAAAGGATTGAAAGTTCGAGGTACAATAGATGGTATGGGAGGATTAAGAAGGAAGGAGTGCCGGGGTATTTACAAAAGGGATGGGGAGAAAGCAGATGTCAGAGAGTGGCTAGGTTTCGGTTGAGGAACGAGATGAAAGAAGGTAGATACTGGGAAGGGAAGAGTGAAAGGGTGTGTAGAATGTGTGGATTAGTGGAGGAAGGTTGGAGACATGTGTGGAAGGATTGTGGGGTGTGGGAGGCGGAAGGGAATTGAAAGGACATGATTGAAGTGGTGCTGGGGGAGGAGGGGAAGAGAGAAGGATGGTTAAGGAGATTGGAGAACTATAGGGGAACGGAAAAGAAAGTAGGGCAGGGGGAGGGGGAGAAGTGATTAGGAAGGGAGGGATGAAAGTTGAGTGAATGGGTGTGTGGAAAGAATTGTGTAATTGTATGTATGTATGAAGTGAAGAGAGTATGGGAACCAATGGCGGAGTAGCTGGATAGAGTTGATTGCCGGAAGGGGAGGTCCACATTGCGTACAGTAGGATAAAGCGATTGCGTGTGTGTGTATATAGGTACTTTAATTTTCAGCTAGTTGTAAGGTTAGTTGTAGATGTAAGTAGATGTAAGTTTTTTGTGTAAGGTATTGTAACCCTAAGGGGAATCAATAAACACTATCTATCTATCTAGTTAGGCCTGATAATTTGTTGTATAAATGGAAGCTATCTTTAATCGAAAACGGAGAATTCGGAATATTGTTATATATGATTTTGTGGAGAAAAAGTGAACAATGATGTAGAGGGCTGTCAATTATTGATACAATAATTCTGTACGGGTAGCCTACTTTATGGATTTTCGAAATTCCATATGCTCTAGGTAGTATCGGGTCACTATTGTATATGTGTTTCTTTTGGAATATATTAATATAATTGTTGATGATCCATCTATCTAATATATTTTTAAGTTGATTATTAATACTACGTAAGGGATTTTCATCAATGAGTGTATACGTTTCTTCGTTCTTTAATATGTTGGTCATATTAGAAAGGTAATCATTTTTAAGTAAAGCTACTGTGGAGTCCCCTTTATCTGCTCTAGTAAAGATAATGTTAGGATTATCTTTAATAAATTTAGAAACTTGTTTTGATTTTCCTAATATATCTTTCTCTGTGTGTGTTAGTTGTTTATTATCTTTGATGAAGTCTTTTAAATAAGTTGTGATGTCATTGTAAATTTTTGATTTGATAGTTTTATTGAATTGAATAATGTTACGTTCAACGTCCTTAATCGTTTCTATAACAACTTTTTTTTTGTTATGTCTAATAGGGAGTGTAAATTTATCACCAAGTTGAGTTATTTCTATGATTTGTTTAAAGATTGGTAATCTAACTATTATAAACGGACTACATTCGAAATGATCTTTATAAAAATGAATAATAATACTTTGAACTTAATGACAGATACCGATTTGCTTGATAAAATCTACTTACCAATAATTGATAAGATCAATTGACTCTTTATCTTTTAACTTATTGACTTTAAATTTATTGACAACGTTATCATGTTATTTTCTCTCAGTGTGTGACTGACTTTCGAACATCATAGACACACAAGACTAACGTTACGCATGTATTGTAACGTTTTTCGGAGTTCTTACGGATTTCTCGCGTCGTCCCGCCCAAAACGGAAGTACGAAATCGGGACACGGACGGAAGTTCGCGAGATCGGGAACGTCTATATCGGCAGGAGAGAAAAGGGTGATAAACCGAGCACACCACTGCGCCCAGCCGACGGTTCTTTGGTTGGAATTTTGGGCGCCAGACGCGTAACCGCGTCAAAATGTGCGTCGCTCGACACAATGGGCCGACTAGCTCTATTTGGAACGGAGAGGGGGTGGGTCTGACGATAAATAAACAAGGCTGTCCCGAACGAATCTCGGATTAGGATCGCAATCAACCACACTGCAGATACAGATAAAGAAATAAACAATTTATTATAACACCGCAGAATAAGAGACGACTTTGCAAAAATAACAAAAAAACCGCAAAATAAAGTTCACCGATATGATACGGCGAGATTGCTTTGTTGCGGCGGTAAGTGATTACAAAAGAAAATAAAGTAAAAGAAAATACAAAAGTACAGGGACAATTAACAATGCACTTTAACGGAAGCGTGATCTATCGCAGGACCCATTTCGTATATCAATTCGTGATATCGAGGACGCGTAATCAAAGCCTTCCTGAAACTGAAAGCGGTGGAATCGCCAGATTAATGGTCATGGAATGACCATTAATCTGGCCAAATCGTGCGCTTACCACTAGACGGGTCAAGGCGGATTGCCAGGCGTAATATCTACGCCGCGGGACTTACTTGATTTCGCAGGGGCTGGTCAGGCTTACACCGCGGCCATGCACGGCGCGAAGCTCTCGCCGAATTCTCGTCCCCGGGTCGCAGTGTACTTCGGCACCTAATTAAAAAGCAGCAAGCACGTGCCAATTAGCCCACCTGAGCAAAGCGCTTGCAAAGTCGGAAGAGCTTGTTCAATCTCGAATCGGAAAAGCGGCAGACGTCTCCCGTTTCAACGGGCGAGCCCGTCGTGGAGTTCGTCCCCCGGAACGAGAGCTAGGCGCTCTTCGATCCGACAGATCCCCTAGTACGGTACGATAGGACTCTTCGATTTGGTACGAAAACGGTACGAAATTCCCCTGTTCTAGCTCTTCCAAATCGCTTACCCCTCGCTCTCGGCAGATCACTCGGAAAATTTACACCAAAATGCCGTAGAAAATGTAATAGCGGTACAAAAGAGTAACGTGAAAGGTTAATATAGCAGCCAGTGACCAATAAGCTGTAACTATTACGCAGGACGCAACACGTTACGATAGCGTTAGTTTCAGAAGACGATACTCGGCACGGTATTTGATACGAGGATCGGTACGATACAGAATATGGCGGTCGCAAAATGATACACTAGACAAACACTTGTACACGCGAGACACAACGAAAGAATGAGAATGCTGCTTGGCGCGTTACTGGACCTCCAGGGCTTGAATAGGGTAGGTACGCGGCACGCATTTAGACCTACGAATTAATACCACAAAGCCCCGTGGAATCTGATTCTAACCGCTGCCAAAAATTCGAAACTATGGCGAAAGTTATGTCCTTGCCGGTACCAAAACGCGAAATTCAGCGACTAGCCTCGACACGAGACTCGAGTAACGCGGATTCGTGGCTCATAAATTGACGAGGACACCTCACCGTACGTCGTCGTCCTTTTCCATTCAGCACAATCTCCAAATTCTCAGTTCAACAATCGATCGTCGGGAGTGCCGTTAGTGCGTCCGTCCTGTTCGAGAGGCTGCGACCAAGAGAGCGAGGATCGAGATCGATTCGGGGTCGATGCGTTTGAGCGCGCTAGGATCGCGTAGGGTAGATCGCGGCGACCAAT
>NW_018022354.1:7560-8877 GCF_002006095.1 Pseudomyrmex gracilis
CAAGCGCTGAATTTCGCAATTGTAATAGAGATGCAGCATGCAGTAGCGCAGCAGGGTAGTAGGTGCAAGTTAGCAGCGNAGGTGTGCAGCAGGCTTTTCCGATGTGAACAGAAGGTCAAAGCTGTCTCCATCGTCGGGTGTTTGCCTCGCTTCCTCGGCTTCCCAGCGCCAAGGTTCGCTGCATAGATGCCAGATCGGAGACTCAGTAAGCATGCAACAGCAAGTGGAGGGGATACGCACACAGGCGACAGCCGTGTCCGTGTGCGCTCGGCGCTTCGGCCAATGGTTGGTCGTAGCGCCGAGCGCACACGGACACGGCTGTCGCCTGTGTGCGTATCCCCTCCACTTGCTGTTGCATGCTTACTGAGTCTCCGATCTGGCATCTATGGTTCGCTGTCCTTCTCGCTGTCATTTTTCTCGCCGCTTATTCCCGGAGACTCACCCTTCTGGTCGTCGTGCGGGTGCCTAGCCGCGACTCCACGCACACTCTTCTCTCTCGTTTTCTCTCGCCTTTATCTACAATCGACGGCGCCTGATATCTCCTCCAGTAGTGTGTTCTCGGTGTGATGAGGCGCCAAGAGCATACAAAAAAAAATAATACGAATTAGCAACTAAATCTAACGCACGCAAGGAAGCCCTGGAGGATTTTGGCGCTTCCCAGACGGTTCGCACCCCCGGACTCCCGCGATCATGAGAGCTGTTTGTGGCGAGGGAGGAGCGGCGCGACTACCACGTCACAATATATATGTATACACATATAACGAGTTTACTTGTAAATTTTTACAAGTGAGTTTTTTGAATTGAAATTTCAATTCTTAAAATCATACGGAATGCTCACATAGGAGAGACCCCCGGATACCTCCCTAACTAATTATTAAAATATTGCAAAAAAACTCCACGGCCAGGAGTCGAACCTGGAATCTCCGGCTTTCCATGCTATAGTTTTTTCCTGAAATAGTATTATAAGTAATAATAATCAATATGATGTGTAAAGTATTTTATTGATCTATTATAATATATTAATTATATAATTTAATAAAAGTACTAATAAGTGGGGTCTTCCACGCCACCCATGAAGTGCCACTGACAGCGCGTTAGGTTTTTTTAGTGTGGACCTTCGCCTGTAGCCCTATTCTACCACATTTTGTATATTATTCAATTATTACTTATAAATATGATATCTAACATATAAAATATCCAACAAATCAAGCTTGTTATACATCTATTACACAGTTTGTCCGGAAAGTTCCCGGACTGATTTTTTCTAGCGCGGGTAAGCGGCGCTATCGAGCGGTCAACGCTGGAACTACTTAGTAT
>NW_018022354.1:15587-29102 GCF_002006095.1 Pseudomyrmex gracilis
TACAAAACTAAAATTAAAAATAAAATTGCAACGTACCAATCTATAATCACCTTCACAAATAAGACGACGTGTATAATAATTTAAAAGATGTTATCAAGTTATAAGTCAAATAGATGTTGTTGAGTCAAAGTCGTCGTCTAAACTGAGTATGATGATAAGAGAAATCGAAGAAGGCACGTTTACAAATGATTGAGTAGAAACGCTGCTTTATGATGTTTGTAGCGGTAAAATTGAAATGGTCATAAAAAAGATACATTACTTAATTTTGTCCAATAACGGTAAATATATATTGTCTAACATGTCTGTGTCTTGCATTTTATTAAGACTTTGTGTTTGCAATTTAATGTGCAACATTTCAGACGTGAGTCCTTTAATGTAATTTGATTTTAAGTCTAATATTTGTGTAGAGTCCCAATTAAAACTATGTTTAGTTTCTAAAAAATGTTCGGTTAAGACAGAGTTACTATCTCGCTTTTTGACATAATTCATGTGCTCTTTAATCCTTGTTTTAACTTGTCTCTTCGTTTGTCCTGTATAGGAGTAATCACATGACTCACATGATATGCGGTAAACTACATTGCTCTGTTGATATTTGTCGATAGGATCTTTGTGAGTTTTAATAAATTTATTAAGTTGATATAAATTACGGAAGGATAATCTTGTATTCTGTATTTTATCTATGAGTGGATTGAAATTGTTGTTATGTGGAGTTGGAATGAATGGAATCTCAAAGTATTTTATGTGTGTTTCATCTTGTGAGTCAAAATGTATAACTTTATTGTTCAATTTGTTTTCAAAAAGTGTTTTAATTCGTTTGTTAACCGTTCTAAAAATTAAATCTAATGGATAGTTATTGTTGATCAAAATTTGAATGATGAGACTTAAATTTTTAATATGAAAAGAAGGATCTGACAAAAGAATAGCTCTGTCGACCAAAGTATAGATAGTGCCTATTTTATGACAAGTGGGGTTTTGTGACCAATAAAAAATATCTTGTCGTGAGTGATGCATTGCTCCCAAGAGCATATGGAGTGACCCGAAACTTTATAAGGTTAATCATCTATTCAGATTGATAGTGTCTACGATAAACAGCCCGTTACACAGAATTGCATGTTTTTTACATAAATTACTATATGAGAACATTCCTTTTTTTCCATTTCATGTAAAGGATGGTTTCCACCTGTCTGGCATGCTTTCTGGCATAGTTTTGAGTGACGATCACACTCTTTGCTCATTGGATGTCGTGTCTCTTTTCACTAACATCCCAGTAAATTTAGTGCTTGAAACTGTTGCTTGCAGGTGAAGATTCATTAAAAATAATACCAAAATTAGTCTCACAGAGTTTTTGTTAGCGGTAGAAATTGTACTGTCGTCTACGTATTTTAGTTTCAATAACAACATTTACCGACAAACTTATGGCACACCTATGGGTTCCCCATTATCACCTATCATAGCAGACATCACACTTCAAGATTTAGAACAAAAAGCTTTAAACACACTTCAATTTAACATTCCATTTTACTTCAGATACGTGGACGACATTATTATTTCTTTTCCCAAAGACAAATTAGATGATGTATTGAATTCATTCAATTCGGTTCACCATAGACTTAAATTTACACATGAATTACAGTCTAATGATCAAATTAGTTTCCTTGATTTGAGCGTCATTCTGAGAAACAATACAATCATTTGTGATTGGTACCACAAATTTAGTTTCTCGGGAAGGTACTTGAATTATTGGTCACAAAACCCCACTTGTCATAAAATAGGCATTATCTATACTTTGGTCGACAGAGCTATTTTTTTGTCAGATCCTTCTTTTCATATTAAAAATTTAAGTCTCATCATTCAAATTTTGATCAACAATAACTATCCATTAGATTTAATTTTTATTTGCAATGTTATCATTTGTCTTCCTCACATAATACGTTATTGGTTTGATATCTTTAAATTTTTCGGATTTTAAGAACTTAATTTTATTATTAAGGTTATTTCGTTTCCTGACATAAAAGCGATGCATTGCTCTCTGTTGTGAACAAATAAAACTGCAAACAATATTGTAAGGGACTTTGTTGTTCAACTCTTTTACAATGTTTTTTAAATTTTTCCGTAAAATATAAAGGTTTCTGTAGCATTTATTAATCTCCAGTTTCAAAATTTTGGATTGAAAACCTTTGATATAGGTGTACGCTTTTATACCGTTGATATAATTGTTAAATTTTGGTGTTCGATTTGAAATGTATAACAAATGCTTTGGAGTTAACTCAAACTTCATGCATGTTTGTAAGAAGTATATGTTAAGCTTATTCTTTATGATTTTATAATTGTATTTAATAAAATTTTTTAAATAACCTTTAATATCATTACCAAAGTAGGTATGGATGAAATCGAAGAACAAATAATGTTGTTTTTGTTTGTGATGATGTGGATGTGTCGTTCTGTTGTCACGCATCTTGTCGCCAGCGTATAAATAAGTAGTTATGTGTCAAGTTGACCTCAAGGTTCAGAAATAAATAATTGGTATCCAGGATAGAGGCGTTACTGAACAATTTGCTAGATGAAATGCAGATGTATTATATTTTGAAAAAATTATTACAGACGTTTCGACTATACATTTTTAGTCTTCGTCAGTGTTCTGTGTAATAACAAAATTGGTAACATAGAGAATTATTTGATGTCGTGTAAAATACAAAACTAAAATTAAAAATAAAATTGCAACGTACCAATCTATAATCACCTTCACAAATAAGACGACGTGTATAATAATTTAAAAGATGTTATCTTCTTTGTTAGAGCCGTTAGAGCGCCGGCCCTTACAATGCTTCAGATGCCTCCGGCGCGGCCACGTAACAGCGACCTGTCGCTACACCGCGCCGGAGGAGGGGCCGGTGCTACCGGTGTGGCGACTCAGGCCATGAGGCGGCGAGGTGCAAGGCGATCACGGTAAAGTGTCTGCTTTGCACCGACCTTGGTAGGCCTGCGAGTCACCGTCTGGGTAGAAAAGCCTGCGCCCCGATTCCTCGCAGGAGGAAACGCGGGGCAAAGAAGGCCGCTGCGGGGACCGGGCCAAGTCCCACTCCCGCGCCAGAATGAAGTCCCGCTGCCACTCCAGCCGAGGCAGCGGTTGAAGGAGGGGCCATCCAGCCCACCCCGGTGAATGATACCCTGGAGGAGGAGATAGAGTTAGAGGCTCCACCGACAGTGTAATGGCTGTCTTCCTCCAGGGTAACCTGAACCATTGCCGCGGGGCTCAGGACCTTATGGTCCAGAGCCTCGCGGAACTAGACGGGGCGATCGCGGTTGTGGCCGTACAATGTCCCTGACCACCCTTCGTGGTCGGGGTCGGAAGACGGCTCGGTCGCAGCATACTTCCGCAGGGGAAGTGGTTGCGAGTCCTTGATTCTCTCTCCTTTGGAGAGAGGCCGAGGGTTTGTTGTAATCCAATAGAAGAAACTAGCGGTGATGGGGGTTTACTTCTTGCTGTCGAGGACCCTCGAGGAACTGGAAGGGTTCTTGGACGAGCTGGGCCGGATCGTTCGCCGGCACCGGACTCGTCCAATGCTGGTCCTGGGGGACTTTAACTCCAAGTCTACGGCTTGGGGCTCCCCCAGGACCGATCCGAAGGGCGAGGCCTTAGAGGCCTTCGCGACGGCTAGCGGGCTTGTAGTTCTTAATCAAGGCTTGCTGCACACGTGTGTCCGGCGCAGCGAGGGATCCGTAGTGGACGTAACCCTTGTTTCCTCTCGGCTGCGCGCCGTGTGTCCGGATGGCGGGTCAGGGATGACATGGAAACCTTGTCTGACCATAGATATATCACTATGGAGGTTTCCGTGCTCCCTGACCAATTCCGAAGCCGCCCCACGGCAAGAAAACTCTCACTCCAAGGGTGGATCCTGCGTAAGCTGGACCCAAAAATTCTGTTTGCCGCTATTCAGGCCGCGGCTTGGCCGGCTCCTCCGGCTGAGCTGCGCGACCTCCGGACGGAAGTTTGGTGGCTTGGCGAGACGCAGGTTATGGTGTGCAACGCCGCGATGCCGCGTACTTGCAGGCCGCCGAACCGGAGGTCAGTGTACTGGTGGACTGGCAAAATAGTTGATCTCAGGGCGGCGTGCGCCAGATCCAGAGACCAGTACAGCCATGCCCTCCGCCACAAGGATGTGACCGGAGTGGCAAGAGCAGCGTACGAGGGGTATCGTCAAGCACGAAAAGCCCTTTGTACTGCCATAAGCCAGGTCAAGTCCAGGGCGTGGAAGGAGCTCCTCGAGACTCTCGACGCTGATCCGTGGGGGCGCCCATACAAGCTTCTTATGGGCAAGCTTCGCTCGTGGGCCCTTCCGATCACGGAGAGTCTCGACCCCCAGCTTCTGGAGAGGGTCGTCACCTCGCTCTTCCCTGATGGGAGGGGCGTGTGGCCCTCTCCGGAGCCGGAGTCGGACCCAGTTGAGTGGTCCGACGAGCTGGGGGTCACAGAGGAGGAACTGCGCTGGGCCGTCCGTCGGATGACGCAAAAGAGCACTGCTCCTGGTCCCGACGGCGTGCCCGGCAAAGTCTTGGGTCTGGCTTTTGGACAGGGTCCCCTGGAAGCCCATATCTGCCCGTATCTGCCCGTATCTGCCCCTTCAGGCAGATACTCACCGACTGTTTGAGGACAGAGTGGTTCCCTCCGGAATGGAAGCAGGCCAAGAGTCCTCTTCCGAATGGAGGGTCGGCCTGCGGACTCACCGGCCGATCTACCTGCTGGATGAGGCGGGAAAGTTATTGGAGCAAATTGTCGCCGCCCGCCTCACCAGTCATTTGTCGCGGATTGGTCCCGATCTGGCCGACTGCCAGTTCGAGTTTCGTGAGGGACAATCAACGGTGTATGCAATCTACCGTCTCAGGTCCTTCACGGACAAGTCGGTCAGGCAGGGGGAGTGGCGTTGGCAGTGTCCTTGGACATTTCCAACGCCTTTAACTCCTTCTCCTCGGACAGCATAGAGCGGGCGCTAGAACATCACGGCGTCCCGTCCTATCTGAGCAAGATCCTCAGAGACTATTTCCACGGCAGAGGAATAGGATATACCGGTACGGATCACCGCATAGGAGAGAGATGTGCCGCAGGGGTCTGTCTTGGGACCCCTATTGTGGGATCTCAGGTACGACGCGGTGATCCGCCAGACTCCCCCGTGGCGCGAAAACTATCTGCTATGCAGACGACATCTTCGTAGTGGCCACGGGGGACGACTGGAGATGGACAAAAATACTGGCGCAGGAGAGCACGCGCTGTGTCGTCGGCAGAATTGAGAGGCTTTGTCTCAAGGTGGCGGTCCACAAGACATAGGCCATGCGGTTTAATGGCCTTCGTCGCCACCAGCCGCCGGAACTCAGCCTTGAGATAGGTGAAGCAAGAGTCAAGGTGGGTACAACTTTTAAGTACTATGGTCTTCACCTTGATTCTAAATGGCGTTGTAATAAGCATTTCGCTCGTCTGGCCCCTAAGGTCAGAAGACCCGGAAGAGTCGCCAATAGTCTGGCGAGGCTTCTGCCGAACCTTGGAGGCCCGCGAGAGAAAGTCCGCCGTCTGTTCACAAATGGCCCTCTATGGGTCACCACTGTGGGCGGAGACCGCGGCGGGGGGCGGGCTCGCGGAGCAAATTCAACTTGCTCCGCAGAGCTCAGAGACGGATAGCCCTTCGCGTAATCCGCGGCTTCCACGACGTGGCCGCGGAGACGGCAGGCGTGTTGGCGGGGGTCCTTCTTCTGGCCTTTCTCGCGCAGATGTACTCGGCGAGGTATTCTCGCCGAGTCGAGTAGCTGCGAGAGGGTGTGGGAGGAGACGCACTCCGGGAGGCTCTCGCCAACTCGGAGCGCCAGGCCCGGAAACAGCTCCTTTGGAGCTGGAAGGAGCAACTGGGCACGCCACGTGCAATGACCCAGGGAGTTGTCCGGGTCGTCCGGCCCCATCTCCGATCGTAGTTGGAGAGAGGGGCCGGACACCTCACCTATAGAGTGACACAGGTGCTTACCGGGCATGATTGCTTCGGTGAGTACCTGTGTCGCATAGGGAAAGAGCCGCCGACACAGTGTCACCGCTGTGGAGCGGCCAGGGATACGGTGGACCATATTGTGGCAGAGTGCCCAGAGTGGTCCGGTGAGCGTCGTGACCTGGTCGCTCAAATAGGGAACGACCTCTCCCTGGAGGGCCTGTTACGGGCATTAGCCTTCGGGGATGAAGACTTATGGAGGGCCGTGGTCTCCTTCTGCTCCACTGTTATGGAGCAGAAAGAGCCTCTCTCCCTCAGGTGGGACCTCCGGGGCGCGTGCGGGCGGGGTGCTGGGTCGTCCCCGCCTCCCGCACGCGTCGCCGGGGTCCCGGTGGCCCTTCCTGACAATGGACCCCTCCCCGCTCTTAGTAGCGGGGAGAGGGGCCAGAGCGGCAGGTGTTGGGGGAGCCGGTTCCCTCGTCAACCTGTCGCCCCGGTGGGCCAAACTTTCGGACATGAGTTGGTTTTGCGGCAGCCTCCCCGGGTGAACTCGTCTGCTGCCGGGGACGTGACGGGTCAGGGTGGGGGCCTTCACCCGTCTTGCGTTCCCAGTGATGAAGCGACGCGGCGGCGTGTGTCCCGTTTGCGCCGCTAAGCCAGAGATGACGCGGGAAGAAGAACAAGTTCTTCCCGACGAGAACGGCATGGAGCTCGAGGGAGGATCCGCGACGAGCCCTTAATCAGGGGTACCGGGTCCTCCCTGAGACAAACAAAGCAGGCACACTATGGGGGTTTTAGTGCATATACCCTCCTCGACTTGCGGGCCGGAGAGGGAAGTCCCACATAACCCCGCTCCCTCCCCCAGGGTGCGAGGTATCCGTAAAGGATTTCTCCTATGTACAAAAAAAAGGTTAAATTACTTGCTGATATAAGATTTCAGAATTAGATTTCTTTAGTTCATTTATCAAATTTACTACAAGATAAACGTTGGTAAGTTATAAAACTAAAATTATATGCATATATATTCACATGACATTTTTATGTTAAAAGATATATAAAATACGATACGTGACATTTGGAGAAATAAATGTCAAATGTTATCTTGTCATTTATCGTATTTTACTTTTTATCATTTATATACAAAATGTTACGCATAGTTTTAGAGCAGATAGTCTGAAATTTGCGCGCTCAAGTGCAATGCAATGCTAAACACGTAAACAGTATCATTTCTATTGTCAAAAAGATAGCTATATATAATACAATGAAATTATGTTGTAATGTTACCTCCTCTCACGATTCTGTTGCTACGGCGTACACGAAACACTAAGCTGTCATTTTGTATGTGATCTTTATTAATTAATTATTGCAAGTCTTCTAAAGACATATAGGACTTTTTGAGTCGTATAATCTCTTCTGCCTACGAACTATGATATAGCAAGACATTCTATATATACAGGGTGTCCCAGAATTGCCGTACAATCTCTCGTAGGCAAGTAGAAGGAGTAAAACTGAGTCAAAAAGTCCTGAACCATTTTTTTCTATTATTTATAATAAAGGAGTAATTATTGAGTAAATTAGGCTAATCAGCGCAGGCCTTTAGCCAGACGCACGTCAGTGAGTCGCGCGCCTAGTGTGTGTGAGCGCTCACTGACATGTTCCTGGCTAAATGTCTACGCTGATTGGCCTGATTTACTCAATAATTACTCCTTTATTATAAATAATAGAAAAAAATAGTTCAGGATTTTTTGACTCAGTTTTACTCCTTCTATTTGCCTACGAGAGGTTGTACGGCAATTCTGGGACACCCTGTATATGATAATATTATAAATAAAATGTAATTATATATATATATATATATATATATATATATACCTACACAGCAAAGTATATCTGAGATCTAAATCAGATATCTCAGTGATATCTGACTAGTATTTACGCAATCAGATATTCTGATATTTAGATATCTTCCAGACATCTTTATGATATATGTTGCTATATATATATATATATTGTTACGCGGCGGACACCGCGTGTGTGTCGCGAAAGCTGTGTGAACGGCGCGCGCTCGGTGCGACTGTCGGTTGCCGGGCGACAACGGAGTTTGTTACAAAAGAAGTTCAAGGGAGATACGAAGCTGTCACGGCGCGTTTCGGCGATTTGTATAACAAGCTATTCTTTCCTTGTATTCTGTTGTAATAAAGTGTGTTTGACGAAAAGCCGCGTACCTTCTCATTTCCGCGGACGGTTACGCGAATCGCGCTGCTCGGTTATGGAGTCGAATCTTGCGCCGCGAACGCAACAATATATATATATATATATATATATACAGCATATATATATAAACTGTGACGTGATATTTGCGCCGCTCTTTCCCCGTCACTAAAATTAAAGATTTTGCGGGAGCTCGGGAAAGCGAGCTGGATTAAGAGCGCCAAGATCCTCCAGGGCTTTTATGCGTCTGATTAGAATAGCGTTTTATTTTCATATTTTTTTGTATGTAATTTCGGCGCCTCACCGTCTTAAGGGTCATCGTGGGACTTTTCGCCGAGGACAGCCTGCTGTGCCCGAACGAGAAAGGGAGAGAGAAACGGAGACGCGAAGTCTCGCATCGAGGTCACGCTGAGATCAAGGGTAGGTGACTGCATGCAGAGGCCACAGCGGAACATCGACGCTTTCTATGATAACATGACGACAAACAAGCTAGCCTAGCAGAACGGACGGAACGGCGGAACGGACAATCGACGAGCTGGCCTACGCCGAGATGTGCTGGGTCACAACATTCCTGCTGCCTGGTTTCGAGAACAAGCTGGTTATTACATTGCTGCATCTGACGGGTTGCCATCCCGACCCGCTGCCTTCTACTTTTGCTTGCGCTGCTGCATAATAGCGTAATAGATACTGCGAGCGTTCAAATTTCGCGGCCCGCTGATCCTGCCGCCTGCGAGCGAGCTTGCGAGCCGCGTTGCGAATCCTGATTGGCCCACGCGACCTCAGCGCTATCCGGGGTATCGACCGCTTATCGAACGAAATCTTCGCGCTCTTGGTCGCGATCAGCTGTGCCGCACGCACACGTATTTCTCGAGCTCCCGTGCGTATGATTGATTCCCGTGCCGTGTAAAAAGTCTGCCGTGCCGCGATTTCTGTGCTCGGGGTGTATTTGTTCGAGTCGTGAGGTGATCCCGACTGAGTAAGCAAGCCCTGCGAGTGTAATCCAGGACGGAGGAGACAAAATTATGCCGGAGAACAACGATCAACAGTGAGGTGCCCGTTTCATTATTGTTAGCCACGAATCCGCGTTGCACAGGCCTCGTGTCAAAACTGGTCGTTTGTATTTTGTGTCTTGCTTACGACGGCAAGAACGTGTCCTTAGCCGTGCTAAAGATTTTTCGACAGCGGCCAGAATCGGGCTTGACGGGGCTTCGTGGCAGTATTTCGTAGGCTAAGTGCATGACATACATCGTTTCGCGAAATATCGTCAAGTTCTGGAGTGGCGGTATCGCGCTAAGTCGCATTTTCGCGTTGTTTGTTTTCTTTTGTTTTCTTTTTTTTGTTAAGTGGTCGTGATCGTTGTGCGTGTGTGCCATGATTATTGTAGCGTACCGCTCGCATACCGTCGGCTATCGTCTACCGACGGCGATCCGCTGACGCGGGAACAAATATCAGAACAAAATCGAATTTTCATGCGCGATTGGCCAAAGTGAAGTGTGTGCGAGTCGGAAGCGGCGTAGATCTGAAGGGAATACTGTACCGATTGAAAGTACGCATTAATTGTCATTGCGGGCGGTGAATTTTCGAGAGTAGGAAAGTATCACCGACGGATTCGCGAACGTACTGTAAATGCGTGTCGCGTGTTAGCGTGTATATTTTGTCCGGAGGATTCACGCGCGCGCGCGTTCACGTAACGTACCGTACCGCCTATCTTCCGGGTATCGCAACAACGCGTGTCGCTAATTTTTTCAGAATCGCCAAAAACAAAATCACGCCCTCCGACATTGCGCTCGCCTCGCTTCTCATTACGCGTATTTTTTAAGTGCATGAACGTTAACTAATAACGCGGCTCGGAATTATCTGCATACCCAGGGACACAAAACCGGCGAAAGCTGCGTGGCGAGTCGATTCGTTCGACCAAATCGTGACTATCGGCGAAATAAGTAAGTCCGCGTTAATTTACGGTTTGTAAAGAGGCTGCTGCACGCTACTTTATCCCGGCGTATTGTTTGTAACGTAACGTGGCTTGCACCTGCTTGCCTGCTTAGCCTGCGTATAGCTTTGCCCCTGGCTATTGCTCTTTTCTCGTCCCTGCACTTGTGATCTTTCAGCCTAATGTAATTATTAAAGTCTCTCGTTCAGTACTTTCGCGGTATCGTTCCGATTAAAGCAGTTGTTTGATTTGTGTAATTCGGTTTGTTAATTGTCGTAACACGTCGTTTATTCGGTATCTTTTTTTTTATATTATTTTGCATTAGCCTTTCTTAGCCGTACCTTATTCTTTCTCTTATTTCTTTTATACCATTTTGTATTACTCTTTCTTTTATTATTTTTTATATTATTTTTTTTATATTATTTTGTATTCTAATTTTTCTGAGCTTGCTAACTTCTACTCGTACAATAAATTTTTAATTCCTTCTGTTTAACTCTGATTTTCTTTTATTATCTGAGCCTTCATATCGCGAGAGTAAGGGACAGCCTGCAATACGAATTTTTATTAAACCCAACCTCTCTTATTCAAATAGAGCTAGTCGGCCCGTTGTGTCAAGCAACGCCGATTTCGATACGGAAACGTATCTGGCGCCCTACCTTACACCCAAGTATTCGTCGATTCGGTCCGGCGGTGCTCGTTTTGAATATCTTTTCTATCCTGCTCGTGATTCGACGTTGCCATCTCGCAGACGCTCACCTGAGTCCCGTTAAAGAAACTCCGTTTGCGGGGAAGCGGCGCGAGAATACTAATTACGTTCTAACAAAAATCGTCACAATATGTATTGTGACCTGACACCTTTTCGGTGTCCGTCACAGTGTAATTAACACGGCCGCACGGAGGGCGGTAGGCCCGCGTCTCTCATTATTTAGAGAGAGCGACCTATTTTGTATTGCGTGGCGCCTCGTAGGGCGTCGATTTTTGTGTATTGAGGCAGCTGCCGCCTACAAGTGGAACACGCGCTAATAGCGCGTACGCGATTATTTTCTTTGTAAAAATTACCGTCATTCGCGTAAAGCGAGCCGCTTCGCGGTTAATTGTTTTGTGTGTGTACCGTCCAGTAAATTACAGCGTCTTGAGGGAGAGGAGCTAATTGCAAGCCAGCCTAAAGAAAGGAGAAAGAAAAAGCCAAACAAACTGCTAAGAGACAGGAACGATACGAGTCGAGGGGTCAAATAGCGAGAAGCGACTGATTGTCTCAGCCAGGGCGGTCGGAGAAGGTACCACCCGGACACTAAAGCCGCGCGCCTGGTGTGTGTGAGTGCTCACTGACGTGTGCCTGGCTAAAGGTCTGCGCTGATTGGCCTGATTTACTCAATAAGTACTCCTTTATTATAAATAATAGAAAAAAATGGTTCAGGACTTTTCGACTCAGTTTTACTCCTTCTACCTGCCTACGAGCAATTGTACGGCAATTCTGGGACACCCTGTATATATTATATTATATATCTTATGTCTATATGTATGATACATTAAAATATATTATATTTAGAAAACTGTTTTGTATTGCATTTGAAATAATATCTTCATCAAATTTCAACATCGCAGTATCCTAGGAAAAAAGAAGATCAATTAAAATAAGTAGTACGTAATATTATTTACAATATATGATTTACTTTTAGGTAAACTATTTAATAGAATACTAATTTAATATGTGTTTTTTGTGATTATGCATATATGTATTGTTTTAGTATATGATCGTGTGAAATTCTTAACGTTATGCAATAAAAATGTATAATAGTATTTACCAGTGTATTTTTCTTCTTGTTAAGTATTAACACGTTTTTTGTTACTTAGTTTATATAATTTGCGATCGCGCTTTTTAATGATATTATTAGCAATAATTTTTTTATTTAATTAGCGTAATCGAATGTAAGTCCTCGTACGCACAAGGCATGCGATAACTTTTAGTGGAAACTTGTTACCAGTTTTTGTACATACAATGTCTGTTAGACTATCGAATATTTTAGATTCGTTACTAAAAAATGTTCCATGGAATCTTTCAAATTCGTCATTTATTATGTTTGCTGCTGTTAGAAAGGTAGTAGAAGGATACATGCAATGTCCTTTAGAAATAAAGGAAAGTCAGTCTTGGGATATATGAGGAAGTGTTTTTGTAGGAACACCTAAATTGGTATGAGTAGTCCGAAAGCGGTGCGCAACATATCCAGCAATATATATAAGCGCATTATTTTCTATAATAAAACGACGTTCTCTTTGCTCAAAATCATCCAAAAGTTGTAATTCTTGAGAGGATGGAATGTAGGTGCTTAGACTTAAAACTAAAAAAAACCCATGCAAAACCATATAAATCAACAACACACTACATAAGTGATACGTCTAACAATGTTCTCACTTTAGTGACAAGAACATTGTTATGCATATCACATTAGTGACAAGTAACAGTGTTCTTGTCACATTAATGACAAGAACACTGTTATACATATAGTGTGTCGATAGAAAATAACATGCTATATCCTATAATATCATAAAGTATGAATAATATCATGCAACATAAGTATATAACATCATGAAATTACACAATGCATGACACCGAAAATGTAGAAGAAAACTGTAGAATACTTATATATGTGAAATATTTAAATGTAGAATAGAAATGTAAAATATAGTTATATGTAAGAGATATATATACATATATTAATATATCTGAAATGTATCGTAATATATTAGTAACTAATAAATGTTATTATAAAAGTCAAAGTACAATCTTATTATCTATATAATTCTTATGATACGTTCTTTTACTATGTTTGTCTTCTTCTATGTCACCTATTTCTGTTGGTTTTTTTTGTGAATTATTTGTACAAGTGTCTTCAATTGTAGACATGTTTGTGAATATTTCTTCTTCAGTTACTTCATCTTCGTTGTGTATGAAACGTGAGCAGGTTGGAAATTGATCACGGTTTATATNGTCAATGTTTATAAAAATTGTAGAGTTCCTGTCTTCTGCAATATTTTCGCCTGGTGATATCACATATCCTGAATGTTTCCCTAATATATACCATTTTAAGCAGTGTTGCAGTTGTACTGGAGTTGGATGATCACATCCTCCACCCATCATTCTTAAATATGAAAATAAGTTTTCTAGATTATCTTGATTTAATTTGTTAGTTAGTAAATATTCTACTTAAAATGCTTCTGAAGAAAACGTGTCTTGAATATACACAAACATCTCGGACAGTGACTTGTTACATATTAAAATTCCTTTTTGAAATGGTAAGAACTTTGAGGTCTCTCCAATTCGCAATTCTTTGATGAATAGATTCATATCATTCAGAATTTTATTTTGTTCTTCTAAGTTGATCCCGTATCCATGTACGCCACTATGAT